>NC_051397.1:25743086-25753086 GCF_015228065.2 Penaeus monodon
AAAAATTATTTTTTTTTGGGGGAAAAAAGACAAAAAAAAAAAAACCCCTTAAAAAAATTTTTATTTAAAAAAAAAAAAAAAAAAAAAAAAAATAAAAAAAAAAAAAAAAAAATTTTTTTTTTTTAAAAAAATTTTTTTTTTTTTTTTTTTTTTTTTTTTTTTTTTGGGGGTTTTGGGGGGGGGGGAAAAAAAAAAAAAAAAAAAATTTTTTGGGGTTTTGGGGATAAGGAAAAAACCGTTCAAAAAAATCATTTCAATTACGTGAAATTTTTGTTTTAAAAAATCATAATATTAAATAAATAAATAAATGCTTAGGGATAAGGGGGGGACGATTTTTTTAATAATGATGAATTTCCCAAAAAGTGTTTTGGATAAATGGTTATGAATGTGTGGAGGGGGGGGGAATTTGGGGGGTCGGGGGATGAGGATTGATTTGTTTTTGATGGATTGATTTAAATTAAAAAACGCTTATTTTACCCCAAAATTAAAAAAAAAAAAAAAATTTTTTTGCATAACCACAAAATAAAAAAAAATAGAAATTTTGGGTTGAGGCTCCTGGAAAAAAAAAAACAAAGTTTTTTCTTAAGGAGGGCAACCTTATTATGGGGGGATTTTTTAAGGGGTTAAATTTTTTTTTTTAAAACCCCCGGGCCCCCAAATTCCACTTTCAGGGGGATTGGGGGGGGGGGGACGAAAAAAACATAAAAAAAAAAGATAAAAGGGGGTTTTTTTAACAATAGCAAAATTTTTAAAAAAAAAAAAGGGAACAAAAAGTGGAAACGGGATAAAAGTTGTAAAAAAAAAAAAGGGAAAAAAATTTTTTTTCAAAAAAAAAAAAAAAAACCCCACAAAAAAATAATAAACCCGAAAACAAAAAAATTTATTAATTTTTTTAAAAAACAACATTAAAAAAAAAAACAAAAGGACGGGGGACTAGTAGAGGGGGATTTTAATTTTTTTTTTAGAAAAAAAATTTTGTATTCAAAAAAGAAAAAAAAACCTAAAAAAGTATTTTTTTGAAAAAAAAGGATTTAATCTTAAAATTTTTTTCCCCCCAAACCCAACCAAAAAACCCAATTTTTAAATTTCCCAAAACATAACAAAAAACCCAAAACCCCTTTTTTAAACTTTTTTTTTTAAAAAAACCCACCTAAAAAAAAAAAAACCCCATACAAAAAAAAACCTATACAAAAAAAAACATTAGAAAATTACCATATCCCTAAAAACAAAAAAATAACACCAACATTAATAAAATATATAAAATAATATTTATAAATTTTAAATTAATATAAAATTAATATTTAAATAAATTAATAATATTTTTATTAAAATTTATTTTAAAAATTTATTTTATTATTATTATATTAATATTATATATAATTTTTAAAATTTAAAAATTTTAAAATATTTTTAAATTTTTTTAAAATTTATTAAAAAAATTTTAAATGAAAAAAAACAAAACAATGTACAACCAACCCCCCAACCCCACACCCCCAAAAAACCCCAACCCCCAAAAAACCCCACCACCAACAACAACACACCAAAATATTATATATATTAATTTTATAATAATATAATATTTTATATAAATATATAATATTAATAAATTTTTGGGGTGTCCCCCAAAACCCCCCACCCCCAAAAAAATGCTTTAAAAATTAAAATTACAGGGGCATTTGCAATTTACCCCCTCCCCCCCAACTTTTTTTAAAAAAATGTATTACAAGAAAAACATTGACATTATGTAAAAAAAATTTGTAAAGATTGGTTTTAATTACCCCCGGTTTTTTTTTACCTTAAATAAAACTTATTTCAAATACTTTTTACATTTTTTTTCAAAAAACCATTAGCATTTCACTGGGGGGCAATTTTAAAAAAAGGGGGTTTTTTAAAAACATTTTTTTGGGGGGAAAAGCAGGGGGAGGGAAAAAACTTGTGGGGATTTTTGGGGGGGGCAGATTTTTTTTCCATACACTTAAAACCCCTTAAACAAAAAAAAATACAATGTTTTTTTTGGTTTTGAACCCTTTTACAGTTGGGTTTTGTTTTTAAAAAAAGGGTTTTTTGATCGAAAAGGGGGAATTTTTAAAATCTTTTTTCGGCCCGGGGGGAAAAAAAAATTTTTTTCGTAATTATTGAAAAAAATTAAAAAAAAAAAATGAAGGGGGCGAAAAAAAAGGGGGGTTTTTTATATCCCCCCTTCAGGGTTGGGGATTACTCTTTTTTTTTTTTGGGCAAGTTAAAACGGATTTAGCTTTTTTTCCCCACTGACAGTCCCCAGAGTTGCAATATTTTTTAAAATTTTGGGGAAAAATTAAAATGAAAAAAAAAAAATAAATTTTTACGGGCTTTATTGTGGGAAAAAAAAATTTTCAGGGGCGTAGGTAAAAGAAAAAAACCCCCCCATTTTTTTTTAAAAATTTTTTTTGACAAATTTTTAATGTTTTCGTAGGGACTTTTTCCCAAATTTTTTTTTTCATCAATGTTTTTTACCCCCGAAAAAAAATTTTAGTTTGGGTTTTTTTTCCCTTGAAAAATTTTTTTTTTATTTTTTTTAAATTTTACGGCAAAAAAAGTGTGGGGGGAAAAAAGTTTTCTTATTACAAAATTTTAAATTAAAAAAATAGGGGATTTAAAAAAATTTTTTTTTGCGTCAGTTTTTTTTTTGAAAAAAAACCCAAAATTATGATGGGGGTTTTGGATTTTCTCTTTTTGATGTCCCAAATGAGTTGTTTAAAAAAACTTTTTAAAACCCAAAAACATAGGGGGGATATTTGGGTTACCCCGGGGCCATTTTAAGATTGAATTTCCAAATACGAGGGATTTTTTTTCAAAAAAAAAATTTCATTTAGTATTTTCGGGGAAAAAAAGGGGGGAAAGGGCCCTAAAAGGGGGGGGCCCCCTTGGGGGGTTTTACCCCCATGGGATAAGGGGGAAAAGGCAAATCTAAAAAAGGGGGCCTTTAAAAAATTGAACCAAAATTGATTTTCTTTTTTTGCCCCAGTATGCAAAAACCCCCTGACCCCCAATAATGGGGGGATGTGTTGGAAAAAAGGGCAGAAATTGGGGGATTAAAAAAACCGTGTAAAAAAAAAAGCCTTAGAAAAAAATTTTTGGGGCCCCTTTTACAGCAAAAAAGGGGGAATTCTTTTATTATAAAAAAGGGGGCCTTTTAATTTATGGTTTTTTTGTAAAAGGGGGAAAAAAAACAGCCTTTTTCTTTTTGATTTTATTCCGAAATTCCAAAATTTGGAAAAATCCCAAAACAAAATTTTTTTTTTTTTGCTTTTTGAGAATTTTTTTCCAAAATTGATAATTATGATTTTTTTTCCCCAGAATTTTTTTTACTTTTTACGCGCAAAAAAAAGGGGATTTATGGGCTGTAGTTTTTAAAATTTTTTTTTTTTTGAAAAACCTAAAATTTGTAAAACCTGGAGAAAAACCCCTTGCTGCCCCCCCGGGAAGGTTTGGTGGGTATAAAAGGGGGGGAGCAGGGGGGGGGGGGGGGGGAAAATGGAAAGGAAAAAAGGGATTTTAAAATTATTGGCCGCTGTGTTTTGCCATCAAAAAAACGGGGCAGATTTTTTTTCAGTGGTTTTTTACTATTTTCAAAAATTTTTTTTCTTTTGGGTTTTTAAAGGGATTAAAGGGATGGGATTTGTGTTGGGGGGGAAGGGCCCCGGGGGAATTTCATGAAAAAAAAAAAATATAGGGAGGGGAATTTGAGTAGAAATTCGGGGACCGGGGGCCCTTCCCTTTATTTCCATGTTTTTTTTGGAAAAAAATTTTTTTTTTTCTTTTTCAAAAATTGGGAAATTGGGATGATCTTTCCAATTTTTTTTTTCCCCCCAGTTTTTTTGAGTTTAGTTTTTTTAAAAATTTTTTTAGTAAGTATTTTTGGGGGGGCAGAGCAAAAAAAACACTTTAGGGGATGGTTCCCGCGCCGTCTGAATTGATCTCCATATTAAAAATCGGCCTTTTTTTGCATATGGGGGGCCGTGGAAGCCTGTTTTTCCTTTTTTAAAGAGCCCTTTAGGTGGGGTTTTTAGGGTTTTTTTTATGTTTTTTTTTTTGGTTTTTTTTTGTTTTTTGTTTTTTTAATGAAAAAAAATTTTAAAAATACAAGGCTGAAAAAAAAAAAAAAAAAGTTAATTTTTTTAAAAAACAAAAAAAATTTTGGGGGTCATTGAAAAAAAAAAAAACTAAAAATCCCAAAACATTTTTTTAAGGAATCCCAAAAAAAAGGGGAAAAAATTTTTTACCTTGAAAAAAAAAAACCCCCTGTAGGTTTTTTTATATTTTTTTCCCCTTCCCTTTTTTTTGGGGGGGGGTTTTTTTTTTTTAAAAAAGTTGAAAAAAGGGAGGGGGGAAAAAGGGCCCCAAGAGGTTTGTGGGGGGTTTTTACCCCCGGGGGTTTTACATTTTTTTTGGTTTTAGGGGTTTTCGCCCCCAAAATTGTTTCTTTAAAAGCGTGGCTGACTAGGGGACCCCCCCATATGTATTTTTTAGACAGACTAAAAAAAGAAAAATTTTTGAATTGGGGAAATAGGGTAGGGGGGAAGGGCTTTAAAAAACATTTTAGCATCTGATATTTTTCTTCAAAAAAAATCAAAACAAAAAAAAAAAATCCCCTTTAATAATAAATGTTTTGTTTTCTTCCCCATATTACTTTTCTATTATTTTTTTTCTTTTTCATAAGGGGGGGAAAAAATTTTAAAAAATTTTCCGGTGAGGTCGTCTGAAAAAAAATACGCCGTCAAAATTTTTTTAACCTTTTTTGTTTTTTTTTAAATTTCTTAAAAAAAAAAAGATTTTTTTCAAAAAAAGAAAAATGGCTCCAAAAAAAAAATTTTTCGCTCTGGCCGTTTTTTGGGGGAAAAATCAGGGGGGGGGAACATTTTTTTCCTCACATAAAAGGGCCCCCCCAAACCCACCCCAATTTTTGGCGGGATTAAATTTTTTTTTGGCAAGGCATTGTAATTTAGGTTAACTTTAAAAAAGGGAATTTTTTATATCTGTATTTAATTTTGGTTTCACGAAGGGGGAAAACAAGATAAAAAAAGGTTTGAATTTTTCCAGTGGAAGTAAAGGCATTGGTCTATAAAAATGAAAAACGAATGGGGGGGGAGGGATCTGTTTTTTTTAAATTTTTTTTAAAAAAAAAAACAGATAAACCCCCACTTTTTTTTTTGGGGAAAGCGGGGGGGGGGGGAAAAATTTTTGTAAAAGAAAAAGGGGGGAAAAATCTGAAAATTTTAGTATTTGCGTTTGGAAAATTTCGGGGCTTAAAAAATTAAAAAACCGGGGGAAAAAATTTTTGGGGTCATTTTTTTTGATTTGTGCCATCAAAAGGTAGGGGGGAAAAAAAAAATTTATAGCAATTTTTTTTAAGTTACCCAAAGGGGGTTTTAAAAAATTTCCCAAAAAAAGGGAACAAATACCCCCAAAAGAATTTTAGGGGAAAACCGTTAAAAATGGGTAAAAAAATTTTTAAACTTTTAAAAACCCGGGAAAACCCCGCTTTGGGCCCCTGGGGGGGGGCCCCGGGGCACCCTTGGGTGGAAAGGGCTGGGGGGGTTTTGGGGGTAATTGGGGGCGAAAGGGGGGGCCCGGGGGGAACCAGGGGGAAGGTTCTTGGGGGGGGGAGGGGGGGAAACGGGTTTCCCCCGGGTTTTTTGGTTCCGGCATCCCAAGGGGGGGGGGGAATTTTTCGCCCATTTCTGGCTAAAAAAAAATTTTTTTGGTTTTTTGAATGGGGGGAAAGAATTAAAAATTTTTCCCCCTTTGGGACAAAACCCTTTTTTCCCCCGGGGGGGGGGTTTTCCGGGCCGTCCCCAAATTGGGGGGGGGGGGGGCCCCCCCCCCCGGGGGCTGTGGGGGGGGGGGGGGGGGGGTGGGCGGGGGGCCCCGGGGGGGGGGGAAAATTTTCCCACTTCCTAACTGGAGGTTTTCAACCGGGGTTTCCCGAAAATTGTTTTAGGGCCTTGATTCTCTTTGGTTCCCCCCCTTACTTTTAAGGTCGTTGGGGTTTTGGTAAAGGTTGTTTGTTGTGAAAACCGGCGTTTCCTCGGGGCCCAAGATTTTTTGCCGGGGGTGTTAAATTTGGGGTCTTTTAAAAGGTTGGGGGTCCCCCCTTCCCCCTTATTGTGGTCGTTTTACCAGAAGGGCTTTCCTATTTTTCCCAAATGCCTTTTCCTTTTTTCCCCCCCGGATTCCAATCTTCCTTTTTTTCCGGGAAAATTTTTTATGGCTTTTTTTTAAAATTTTAAAAACGTTTTTCGGCGGGGGAATTGTGGGGAAAAGGGGGGTGGGGGCCAAAGGGGAAAGGTTTTTCCCCAAAATTTTTGTTTTTTCCGCCATTTTCCCTGGGGGGTCATTTTTTAAGGGTTTTGTATCCCCTTTAAAATCGACGTTTCCCGGGGGAAACAGAGGGCAGGGGCTTCCCCTTCATGGCATTAGCCCGGGGGGGCCGAAGGCTAACTTTTTCCGGCATGTCGGACTTATTTCCCTTTAGGGCTGGGAGGAGGGGGGGGGGGGGGGGACGGTTGTCACGCGGGGGAGGGCTTGGCAGCGGACCGGGGCCGCCGCTGGAGGGGGGACGGAGGGTTCAAGCGTTTTTTCCCCCTTTCCCCGATTCGCGTCGAATCTCGTAAGATTGTTTCTTTTTCCCTGGGACTATGCAACGTTGCGAATTAGTTGAAAAAAAGTGGGCGGGAAATTTTCCTTTCTTTCGGTCCTTGCTTTGCAATGTAAACATCGCCAAATTTGTTTTGGCCGCTTTGCTTGGCTTATGGTGACGGGACAGTGAAAAAAATCTGTTCAAATTATGAAATTGTTTCTGCGTGCACGGGGGGTGGAGCCTTCCTCTTGTTTAAGGAAAAAACGGGATTTCCTCTTCTCCGGGGGGGTAGGACGGAGAATTTGGCGGGACGATTTAAACCCTCGGTTCTGGTGGGGTTGCACAGCTTCCCAACTTCTAGCAACCGCTCTCGAATTGGCGGTTTTTTCAGCTTTTCCACATCAGGGAAGGGGCTTCAGCAAAACTTTTCCCAACCTGGACCACTTGCTTTCACAAAATTTTTCTGAGGGGTCATCTGGCAAACTGCCCCCACCACAAAATTCCGAAAAGGGAAAAATTTGTTTTACGGGCGGGGGCTTGATTCGTCTTTGGTAGGGTTTTAAGCCGGTCATTCGAATTTGTTTCGAGCTCCGGATGGGAGATTATTGTTTTTCAGGGAAGAGTGTTTTTTTGGTAAGGGTCCAAGGGAGGAGGGGAAGGGGACGGCAGATTTTCGTTCTCCCAAAAAGCTAGTTTTCCACTTTTAGGCGGCCCAGTTCATTCCAAATCTTTCTTTTGGGTGAATTCGCAGGGGGGGGGGGGCTGTTGATCAGGGTCAATAATGTTTACAAATCGGCTTTGGAAATCTTGGATGGGTTCTTGTTGTTATGGGTTCGGATTCCTTGTCAAATTGTTTTTTCATTTTACCAAAGTTCCTTTTGATTGCGTCCAAGCAAGATTTTTTCAAGTTTGCTTCAAGATTCCATTTTAGTTAAAGGGTTCGGAGTCAAGCGGACGGGGGAGGTGAAGGGTGGGCTGCTGAAGCGATTTTCCGGTTGGGACGTCCACGAAAAACCTTTGTTGCCGCATGCGTTTTAAAAAAAAAACTTTCCAATTTTTTTTTTTTGTTCACCCCAACAAGGGGCTTTCCCCGGTGGGGGGGTCACTTTTTTTAAAAAAAAGGGGGGGGGGGGGGAAACCTAATTTTTTGTAAAAAATCCACCACTTTCAAAATCCCACTTTTTTTTTCCCACTTCATTAGGTCCTGTGAACTTAAAATTCCTCACTAATTTGGTTTTGCATTTGTCTGGAAGATTGTTGGAGGGCAACTATAATCCAACAGGAAAAAAATTGGGAGGTTTTTTGTAATTAACGCCTTTCTCGTGGGGGGGGAACCAGGCGTTCGGACTCGGGTGGTTTGGGGAAGGGACTGAGGAGGGGGAGGGAGAGGAAGCCAGGAGGAGGAGGAAGGAGGAGGCAGGAAGGGGAGGAGGAGGAGGGGAGGAGAGGAGGAGGGAGGGGGAGGAAAGTTGGGGAATAAGTTGAGGGTGATGAGGATTGAAAGGATTTTTGGAAGGGAGCGAGGGAGGGGTGGAAGGAGGAGGGAGGTTTGAGTTGAAGGAGGAGGAGGGGAAGGAGGATGGTAAGGGTGAGATGGATAATAGAGAAAAAAAAAAGAAAAAAGATGATGATGATAATAATAAAAATAATAATAATAATATGTTTTTAAAAAAAGTAATAATAAAATGAAGAAAAAAAAATGATAATAATATAATGATAATGAGTGAGATGATGGTGGTGATGGTGAGGGTGATTTTTGATAAAGATGATGATGTGGATAATAAAAATGAAAAGATATAAGATAATGTAAGATCATGACAAAAAAACAGTAAAGTATATAATAATATAATGATAATATAAAAATAAAAAATGATAATAAAAAAGTAAAAAGTAATGATAATAAAAATTAAAAATAATGATAAAAAATAGTAAAAATGTAAAAATAATAATAATAACAACAACAACAACAACAATAAAAAATAATAATAATAATAGTAATAATAAAAATAAAATAATAATAATAAATAAAAAATAATAAAATAATAAAAATAAAAAAAAAAAAAAAAAAAAAAAATAATAATAAAAATAATAATAATAAAAAAAAAATAAAAATAATAATAAAATAAAATAAAAAAAAATGATAATAAAGTAATTGTAATAGTAATAGAAATTTATAATTATAATGATAATAAAATTTAAAACAAAATAATGATGATGTAATATAATGATGAAAGTGATGATGAAAATATAAACCAGTAAATTTTCCTGGTGACTTAATTACAAGAGGGTAACTTTTCGTCCATGAAAGGTAAAATTTACATTCTGACTTAAGCTGTACCATTTTTCCGTATCTCGCCAGCGGGTAGTTTTTTGAGGGAGATTGAAAATCTATTCTGTCTTCAAAAACGAGTACAAATAAAAAAATAGATCATAAATAAAAATTAACAAAACCGTCCCTCTAGAGCGGTCATACCGTCGGTACCTCAGGCTTATTCCACAAATGTAGTACAAAATAGGTTTTATTTTCTATATTCATAAAAAGGAAATAAAAAATTTTAACTTTTGGTAGTTATTCCACGCACGAATTCGTAACCAAAGCGCTATGGTCAGTAATCATTTCATTTTGAAAGAAACGAAGAAAAAATAATTCAGATTGGATACTTACCATAAAGTACGTTATAAATAAAACAAAATATCATCTATATTATGGGATTTTCACCACAGAATGCAAAACACTAAAGGAAATTTTTCCGTACCCTTGGATTGAGGATAGTTTTGGTTATTCTTCTTCCCTACTATTCCGTCATCGGTCTTGTATCCACGAGAACTGCAATTGCGGGAGGCTGCAGCCTTACTGGGATGTGGCTGGATTCGCCTACGTGGCGCTGAATATATCAAGAAAAACATATAGCTATGTGAGTTTTGACATGATAAGTCAATATAGGAAAATAAAACTCACTCCTTCACCTTACCTGGCGTTTGTTTAAAACGCTTATGTGCCCCAGAGCTAACACTTTTCATAATGCTTTTCGCAAAAGCAGTCACTTTATCAACACGAGAATACCTAGGAAGATTAATTGACCTTCGGAGAAAGTAACCGGGAAAAATCTCTGAAGTATCAGCATCAGGTACCGGGAATGTAATACCGTGTTACCTCTGTAACACGGTACTGGTAAAGGATGGGGGGGTGAGAATGGGGAAAGGCTTGTGATTGACTTGTGAACACCACGTCCTCGTCGTTAATACAGAGGATGGTACCGCTCAGAGGTCACGGAAACATAAGAATGTTGATGATTTCAGGCAACACAGTCAGGGCAACGGTACTTGAAATTTTTCAAGTAGAAAAAATACATTGTTAGGTGACTAAACGATTTCACAAGT
>NC_051397.1:25771954-25789454 GCF_015228065.2 Penaeus monodon
GACAATAATAACAGTAATAGTAATAGTAATAATAATAATGATAATAATAAAAATAATAATAATAATAATAATGATATTAATAGTAAAAGTCGTAGTAAAAATAATAATAGTAATAGTAATAGTAATAATAATAATAATAAAATTTGATAATAATAATAATAATAATAATAATAATAATAATAATATGACAATAATAATAAAAAATAATAATATAATAGATAAATAATAATGATAATAATAAATAATAATAATAATAATAATAATAATAATAATAATAGTAATAGTAACAATAATTATAATGATAATAATAATAATAACAATAATAATGATGATGATAATCATAATGATGAAAGTGATGATGATAAATGATAAACTCATGTAATATTTTCCTCGTGTGACTTAATTACAAGACGGTAACTGTTCGTCCATGTAAGGTCAAGTTACATTCTGACTCTAAGCTGTACCATTTTTCCGTATCTCGCCAGTCGGGTAGTTTTATTGATCGGAGATTGAATATCTATTCTGTCTTCGAAACGAGTACAAATAAATAAATAGATACATAAATAATAATATACAAAACACGTCCGCTCTAGATGCGGTACATACCGTCGGTACCATCTAGGCATTATTCCACAAATGCTATTACAAAATAGGTTTTATTGCATATATTCATAAAACGGAAAGTAAAATTCTAACTTTTGGTAGTTATTTCACGCACGAATTCGCTAACCAGAAGCGCCTATGGTCAGTAATCATTACGATTTTGAACAGAAATCGAATAAATAATAATTCAGATTGGTACATCTATCCATAATGTACGTTATAATATAACAACAACTATCATCTATATTATGGATTATTCACCACAGAATGACAAACAGCTAAAGGATAATTTATTCCGTACCCTTGGATTGAGGATAGTTTTGGTTATTCTTCTTCCCTACTATTCCCGTCATCGGTCTTGTATCCAGCGAGAACTGCAATTGCGGGAGGCTGCAGCCTTACTAGGGATGTGGCTGGATTCGCCTACGTGGCGCTGAATATATCAAGAAAAACATATAGCTATGTGAGTTTTGACATGATAAGTCAATATAGGACAATAAAACTCACTCCTTCACCCTTACCTGGGTTTTTTTAAAACGCTTATGTGCCCCAGAGCTAACACTTTTCATAATGCTTTTTCGCAAAAAGCAGTCACTTTTATCAACAACGGAATACCTAGGAAGATTTTAAATTGACCTTCGGAGAAATAGTACCGGGTAAATCTCTGAAGTATCAGCATCAGGTACCGGGAATGTAATACCGTGTTACCTCTGTAACACGGTACTAGTAAAGGTTGAGGGGGTGAGATATGGGGAAAGGCGATTGACTTGAGAACACCACGTCCTCGTCGTTAAAACAGAGGATGGTACCGCTCAGAGGTCACGGAAACATAAGAATGTTGATGATTTCAGGCAACAACAGTCAGGGCAACGGTACTTGCAATTTCAAGAGAAAAAAAACATTGTTAGGTGACTAAACGATTTCACAAGTCTTCAACAAGTTAACAGGGGGATTATGCTAATATTAAGTTTAGGGAACATTGCTACCGTATATGTACCCAGTCTATGATTGATTTGTCCATCCTATAAAATATTTCTGATTATCCCTTTTAGCAAATTCAGAACTCTGAAAAAGAAGGCATTGATGTTATTCAGGATGCCTGACAAAGAGAATATTGAGTTATATTAATGCTTTATATTAACAACACTCACTCACTCCTACTCACACGCTCCTCTGTCTCTCTCTTCTCATATTTAATCTTTTTTTCACTCGTACTAATTCACAAGAAAAAATTAATATTATTTTCCTGAATAATGTATTTTTTCGCATTCTTTCCTGATAATGTTTTTTTCTCCTCCCGTATATCGGTACCGTGCATTTTATATAGCACGATCTTTTTCCCGAATGTTAAAAAATTATGTTAGATGTCTGGTTTACACTACGATCTGATTCTATAGCCCATGCGATCCATTCTCTCCTTAGTCCTGTGTATCCTTTCAACTCTCAAAGAATGTTTGAACACCATTCCTTCAAGTAAAAAAGTCTCGCCATTATACCGAAAATTCGAACATTTTTAACATCAAAAAGAAAAATTTTATGAACCTGCTAAAATCCAAAAATGGGATTTTCATTTCTCTTGAAGCTGAAAACCCAAAATCTCCATAGAATGTGGAGGGATCTCAGTTGTTTCCAATAGCGGAAAACTTTGGGAATTCATTGAGGTCGGGCCATTTCAGAAAACTTTCTAGAATCAATAGGTTTCTGAACCAACTCATGCTAGAAGAGTTCTAACTTTTTTTTTACTTTTTTCTTTTCTTTTTACCTGGACTTCTGTTGTGATCTGGAATTTTTTTAAGGGAAAACGATACTCCCCAAGGTATTGTTTTCAATGTTTTTTTTAGGATATTAGAAAACCTGTGAAATAGTTTCACATCTCCCCTTTTCGTAATTTTAAAACCTATGCATTTTTTCTTCATAAAAAAAAAATCACACAAACACATTCCTATTTTCAGGTTTCGACATTATGCAAATGCTGAAGAACGCCCCCTTGAGTGTCAGATTCCGCAGTTTTTCGCTTGGTCAAACCCTTGTTTTTTCAGCTAAGATTTTACAAATTCCAATAGATTAAAAGGCTATTATAAATTATTTATTCCTCAAAATAAACAAAAATACATTCTGTATCCCCCAAAAATTCAAAATTCCCAAATTTTTAAACACACAAATGGTTACGCGCAAATTATCATTTTTTTCAAAATTTTACGAATGTTCACAAATTGATTGGACCCGATGTACGATTCATTGCATATGGCTGTTGAAATGAATTTGTAAGAGCATTTGCTCTTCATGCCTTTTAAATGGCAATTATGGTTAAACCACTGTACAAAATGCACATTATGATTACAGTTTTGGTAACTCTTTTGTTACGCTCCGTATATATAATCTTAATATAAATTTAAGTTATTGTCTGTGTAGGTTTCATCAACACAAAACAAGCACCAACACAAGCATGTATGCATGTAGGAGATATAGACCTTATTTCCCCTGCTGGGTCTCATTTATTTATAGTTAGGCGGTGTCCATTCGGTATTGAGAATTGCCAGCATGCCCGATTTTAATGCCCTTGCTGTCGTCATGCGTGGGTTTAGACTGCTTGGGACAGGGGCATGCCATCCTCTATATGTAAATGTGTATGTCTCTCTCTCTGTCTCTTTCTCTGTCTGCCTCTCTCTCTTTCTCCCCGTCTATCCTCCTCTCTCCTCCCCTCTCTCTCTCTCTTCTTTCTCTCTCTTCTCTCTCTCCCCTTTTTCTTTCCCCTCTCCTTTTCTCTCTCTCCTCTTGCCGAAAATGAAAATTTTAATGTTCCCTTTTTTACTGTATTTTACACATACTTTTTTGTACCATTTGATGAAAAGCGTTAAAACTTTAC
Source organism: Penaeus monodon (assembly GCF_015228065.2). NCBI lineage: Eukaryota > Metazoa > Arthropoda > Malacostraca > Decapoda > Penaeidae > Penaeus > Penaeus monodon. The sequence goes on from NC_051397.1 coordinate 25,775,424, forward strand.
TTGTCGAAAGCTTCACATGTTGAAAAACTTTTTAAGAGTAATAATGCATATTATCCTAACAATACCAACAATGGCATATAAAAAGTTAATTTACTTTATGGTGACGCCAAGAGACGAAATAAATTTTTTGAATTTTGTAGGGAATATCCCAAACATACCAAGGTCTTAATTTGGGTTTTTAAATGGTGGAAAAAAAGCTTTTAAAGTTCATTGACTGGACCTTAGCGCAGTTTCCTGATGGGAGTTTGCAGCTTTTCAGGCCCAAAGAGCAAGAGGAAAGGAGGGCTGCACTAAAAAAGCTTCTAAAAGAATGATATATTATATATATATATATTTATATATATTATATAATTTTAATATATAACCCCAAAATATTATAATTTATATTTTAATATTATATATAATTGTATTATTATAATATGTTATAATATATTGTAATATTATATAAAATAAAAATATATATATTATATATATATATATTTTTTTTTTTTTTTTTGTCTTTATTTTTTTTTTTTTTTTTTAAGGTAGGTTCTGTTTGACGCCGTGGTCACAGCATGATATTTAAATTGAGTTTTTCATGTTGGAGATTTTGGGGTGAGTACGGGTGGGCCCCCAGTTCCTTTCCACGGAGAGTGCCCGGGGTCCTTTTTTGGGAATCATTCTCTCTATTTTATCCCGGCTTGGGACCAGCCTGATTTGGGCTGGCTTTCCCATCCGGGTGGTAGGTCCGAGGTGAAGTTCCTTGCCAAGGGGCAAAAGCGGCGGCCGATGATCGAACCCTCGAATCAAATTTCCCCTCGTGCCATCCCGAGTCCCCTCTCTAACTACCGGCCACCGCGGCCTTGGCGATCAGGATTTCCCTGGTTTTTGGCATTTGAGCGTGGGTTTGCCGTTTGCTTTCCCCCCGGGGTTTTTCGAGTTTTCCATCTCTATTTAACCCGGCAGGGCTTGGGGTATAATATAAATAATATTTAAAAATTATTAAAATTAATATAATATAAAATATATATTAAAAAATTTATACACACCATATAATGTGTGTGTGTCGTGTGTGTGTGTGTGTGGTGTGTTTGTGTGGTTTGTGAGTTTGTGGTGTGTTGGGGTGTGTGTGTTGTGTGTGGTGTGTGGTGGTTGTGGTGTGTTGGGGTGGGGTGTTTGGTGTGTGTGTTAATTTATAATGTTTACCCCCAAAAATAAAAATTTTTTATAATATTTTAATTTTATATATTTATTATTATAGATAAAATTATATATATAATATTAGCTTTTTTTCCCTGCTCCCACAAATTTTTTCAGTGAAATTTAACTTTTTCTCCCCCCACCCGAATTTTTCCCAGACTATACACTCTGATCAATTTATCAATTTGACCGCTTTTTATTTGCACTCAGGCTTCATTTTTTCTCATGGGTCATTACGGGTGCGCCCCGTGATAATTTGCCACTGCGATGCGTGATGGGTTTTAAAAAATTAAGTTTCCCTTTTTTTCCCCAAATGGTAAAAACACCAAGTCTACTAAAAGAACAAAAAAAAATCAAAAGAAAACTCCTGACATATATATATATATTATATATAATTTTTATATATATATATGATTATATACATGTGTGTTGGTGTGTGTTTTTTTTTTTTATATGTTGTGTGAAAAAATTTTTTGGGTTTTTTATTTTTGTAATTTTTATTTTTTTATTTATATATTATATATATAAAATATATATATATATATATAAAAAAATAATATATATATACATATATAAAAAAACAAATAAATATATATATATATATATATATATATATATATATATATTATAAATTTTATTAATATTAATAAAAATTACAAAAAATTTTTTACATATACTACTAATCTAAAAATTATGTAATAAAAATGTAACATAATTTAATTTTTTGGGGGTTTACATACATACCTACTTCTCTCTTTTTTTATTTTTTTTATTTATATTATATATATATGTATACTATATATATATATTATATATATATATATACATATGTATGTACTATATTCTTCATGTTTATATTTTACCCCTATGTAAGATTTTTACTTTAAGGAATTTTGATATAAATGGTGTTGTGTTACTATTTCCCAAACATTTTTTTTAATATTAAAAAGATTGGGCCAAAAAAAAACAACAAACACCTAATTTATTAAAAAATAAATATTATCATATCTATATATATATTATAAAGATTTAAATATATATAAAATAATATTAAATATTAAATAATAAAATAAATTAAAATATAGATATATTGATAAGTTTGTTTTTTTTTGTTTTTTTTTGGTTTTTTTTTTTTTTTTTTTTTTTTTTTTTTTTTTTTTTTTTGTATTTATGTGGGTTGGGGTTGGGGTTGTTAAGTAGATAGTAGATGGATAATAGATGAATAGCTCTACAACAAAACATACAGAATACATACAAAAAAAACCACACAACCACAAAAACACACACACACACACCACACACACACACACCACAACACACACTCAACTTACATATAAATATAAATGTTTGGGCATCTGATTAACACAAATGATATCTTTTAAAAATGTTCACAAAGGGTTAAATTTTTGATATTTTTGAAAGACTTTTGACCATACTTTTAATATTTACTTAGCATTTTTTCTTTCTTCCATGCCATTTTTTTGTGATCAGCCCCTTTAATTTGGATATATTCGGGACATCCTTGCAGATTAAGGGAATTCGTTGTGATTTTAAAGCCTTAAGTTTTGTCTGAGGGTTTTTTATTTAATTATGTTTTGGTAAAAGCAACCGCTTAAACTTCACCTGATTTTAAACATCAAAAAAATAGTTTTTTGAAATGCACCATATATGTTGTTTGTTTAATGATGAGATATAGTTTTTCACCCCTTTTTCATGTTATTTCATTTTTAACAATCATTAACTATTTGCGACAAATTTTTATAAACTTTGTTTTAAATAAAAAAAATAATAAATAGATAAAAAATTTAAAAAAATAATGAATATTTTATATTATAAAATATATATTTTTATTTATAAAATTATTTATCATAATATAATATATATATATATATATATTTAAAATTTTATATATATATATTTTAAAATTTTATATATAATATATTGCAAACCCCCATTTGGGTTTTTTGCCCTTTTGGGGCGAAACTTTGGGGTTATCATAAAAAGGTAAACCGGGGCCCATGTGTTAACATGGGGGGGCCCGGGAAAAACGGGACGCAGCTGGCTTTTGAGGGGAAAAACAAGCAACAGCCGCGGTTGGGGGTCTGTTTCCTGTGAAGTTTCGTGTGTGCCTTTTGGGCCCTGATATATACTTTGGGGTTCCCCCTTGTTATAAGCGGGTATCGGCAGTGTGACATGTTTGGTGTCCCCCCCTTGTATTGTGCCTATGAAAAGGGGTAGGGGTAAATAACTTGGGGAAATTTAAAGGAAAGCTGTAATTTTGGTGTTTTTTTCCGTCCCCTTTCCTGGGCCATTTTGGCTTTCCCCCCCTTTTAAAGTGTTCGGGGACGCTTTTTGGTGCTGGGTGCCCTTGGAGCTGTTCAGTTTTCACGCCCTGTGAATAGCACGCCGTTCTGCCTAGTTTTCCTTTGTGTTGGTGGCAGAGAACGAGGGGGCCCCGGCGTAAAAATTTGGTGCCCCGGAGGGGGTTTTTGGGGATATTTAAATCAGGGGAAATGCCGATTTATCAGTCGTCCAAAAAAATGGTGGCAGCCATGAGGGGGGGGGCCCCTTAAAACTGGGGCGGGAAACGAGTGAGGTAAGCCACCAGATGGACCGGACCCTTTTCCCCCGGGCTGGCCGGTATAAAGGGGGAAAAAGGCAAAAAGGGCAGAAGAAAAGGCACGGGGGCCCAAAACGAGCGGGCGCACCATCTTGTTCGAGATGCGGGCCCAAGGAAGGCAGAGGAACATTTTCTCCCGACTTTTTAGGTGCTACAGAGCAATCTTGCACTTAAAGAGGGAAAACTAGCGGTAAACCGAAAAAGGCCTGAAAACAGCGGGGAAAGAAAAATTTGGTTTGGGGGAAGGGGGCAAACTCAAAGGGCGAGGTTCGGGGCCCCTTAGGGGGGAAGTGAAGGGGGAAAGGGCGGCGTCACGAGGTAGAAACCTTTTGCAACAGAAAAGGGAAAGGGGGAGGTTCTGGAAAACAATCCCCAGAGTGGATTTCTGGGGTCTGCCTGGGTCCGTAGCAGGAAACCTCCGGGCCCCTTTGCCCCTCGTTCGGAGCCATTTGGTCGCTGCAAAAGGGCTGGGGACCATGGGAAACCGTCCCTTTGGGGTTATAGGGGGCGGCAAACTCGGCCCCCGGTCAACCCGCCTCGTTGCCTCCCCCCCCCCCCTTTTCCTCCCCCCCGGACGTGTTAGTTAAAGGGGCCGCTTTCCCTCCCAACCCTGGGGCCCCCTCGGCCTCCAACATTCTTGAACGTAAGCCAGTTTTAGTACGAGGGGAAAAGGTGACCTGGGGGGCCCAAAATGTTCCCCCCAATTTTGAAATGCTGGCATCTGCCCAGGGCTGGAGCCGGGAAAGGGGAAGGCCCTCCCAGCTGGAAACAGGGGCAAAGGGGCCCCCCGGTGGAAGTGTTGGGGCGATCGCCCCCACCCCAAACTGCCTCTTACCCCAAAACCCGTGGTGGAGGCCCCTTTTAAACCCCCTTTTTCGGACACCACCACCAGGCAGGTATTCGGGCCCCACTTGAAAAAGCGGACCCCTTTGAGCGGGCAGACACTGTCCCAGCTGGCCCCAGGATTGGGGGCGCTTGGTAAAGGCCCTTTACCCTGCGCGGGGGAAAGGGTGATTTTTGGTCCTGGCCCGCATTTCTTTGTTGTTTGTTTTGCGGGAACCCGGCCCTTCCCAAACTATTTTTTAAAGCAGGCACACCCTAAAGACTTGCAGGTGGCGCTGGCGGGGCCCCTTTGGGGGTTCGGGGCCTTTCTGAAGGAAAACCATGGCCTGGGGCCCCAGCTGCCCCAACCCCCGCCGTCCCCCGGGGACTCGGAAGGCTAAAGTGGAAAAAGGTGCATTGGGGGAAGGTGAGCCCGGAATTTTCCCAAAGGTTTGGGTTTTGGGGGGGCTGGGGGAGAGGGGGGGCACAGAGGGTATTCAGTGTCAGAGGGACGGAGAACGCTTTCCCCCTCAACCGGACGGATTTTTGGATGCCTTCCAAGAGGGGTTGCTGAAAAGGACTGGGGCAGGTAGGTCCCCAATCCGAGGGCTGTCCCAAAGGGGCAAAGGGAAATGGTCGGGGGAAAAACTTTGGAAAGGGGCCCCCCCCAAAAAAAAAAACCCACCCCCGGTCCCCCGGTTTTCCCGGGCCCCCCGATTTGGGGAAAGTTTCCGTCGAACCCGCATGATGCAGGTGGGGGGTTTAAATAGAGGGGAAACCCCTCCCGGGCCTGACAAGGGAACGGGGCTGAAAAACCCTAGTGGGGGCCTTTGATATTTTTGGCCATTTATGCGATTTCCCAGACCCCACCACAACTGTTGTGGTTTTCACGGGGCATTGTGTGCACTAAAGGGGGCCCATTTGGGGGGTTTCCGTATTGGCGTGGGCAGCACGGTGCACGGTTGGGGGGGGGGGTTTAAATTTTGGGCCGATCGGGAACCAGAAACCTTTTTTGCTGGCCCTTGCCAAACCTGACGCGAGTAAGGCGTGTGTCCCCCTTTGGACGGAAGCTGGTGAGGGTCCCGGGTGAAGATTTCCCCTTTGTTTTCCAGGGGTTTTTGGCTGTGAAAGGGGTTTTTTATGGCTGAGCGCGGGAAACCTTCCCCCCAGGACAGAGTCTAGAACCCCCGTTTTTCAAACTGTCAAGTTGAGGCGTGGATTAGGGGGCCCCCGGGAAACCCCAAAACCAAATTCTTGCAGCGGCTGAGGGCATAGCATTTGGGCGGAGCCTTTTGGCCGGGGGGGGTTTTAGTTACGTTTTTTAAAACCCCCTTTTCTCTGATAAGGCCCAGAAGGGGGCAGCTGGGGGAAAAGCTGGGCATTTTGTGGGGAAAGTAAACGCGCCCAGAAGGGGTTCCGGGGGGGAAGGGGAGGATTTGGTTTTGGTGGGGGGCCCCGTTGCCTGATTTTCCTCGGGGACTTGGCCACCGGAGCGCCGCAAACCCAAAACCGGAAGCCCGACAGAAAAAAGCGTCCACCCGGGTTCAGTTTTGCAGATGTGTTTAGCAGGGGTGACTTGGACCTGGGTTTCACGGGTTTTGGTAAAGAAACCCCCCCCCCCCGCATTAACCCCGGGAATTTTTTTGGCCCCATAAAGACCCCCCCCCGACGTATTGCCCAACCAGGCAGAAGAGATGCATGAAACTGTCAATGACTGGGGGGCCCCGGGGGGTTTGATTGAACGTCAACAGTCCTGGTTTTCCACGGTTAGTCCCTGGTGAAGAAAAGGGCGACAAAACGCTTCGGGTGGGGACTAACCGGGGCGCTGAATGCCAATTACTAAGGACTCTTTACCCTTTTCCGAAATTTGATACAAAATTTTAAAGCATTGGGGGGGGGGCCAGGGGGTTCTCCGCCCCGGGCCCCTGAAGTGGGGTTTTTCCCAGGTGGAGATGGCGGAAGGGAACAACCCCAAAAGACTGCCTTTTTCCTTGGGGCCCAAGGCCTTGGGGCAATTCACGTCAGGGCCCGTTGGTCTCTGAAATCCCCCTGGTTTTTTTCGAGCGTCTGTTTGGAGAGGGTTTTGGGAGGGGCCGGGCAGGGGAAAGAGGGGCGCTTTTTTCAAACACGGGGATCCCGTCATCTTTTTCGGGACCCCTTCGGGGGAAACCCGGACCGGCTGGAGAAGTACTACAGGGGTTTTGGGGAAGGCCAACCTCAAACTCACCCCAAAGAAAGGGCCGATTTTTTTCCAGCATGAGTGCCATTTTTCGGGGGCCCCTGTAGTCAGTCAAAAACTTTTTTGCCACCCGACCCACAAAAAGGTGGGGGTGGTGGAGGGGTAGCCAGTTCCCCCCCAAATGTGGGGAATCGGGAGCAAACCTGGGCCTGTGCACATCCTACCCCCCGTTTTTTGTACAGGATTTCCCCCAGGGAAAAGCCCCTCCTCCCCAAACCGACTTACAAAACAAAAAGGGGGATTGTTTTTCCATGGGAGGGGCCATGTCATCTGCTTTAAACAACCTGAAAAAGGGCCCCTTTGGGGGAAGCACCGGCCCCTTTCCCCTTTCCCGGGGACCCCAAGCTCCCTTACCTTTTTGGACAGGGGACGCGGGGTTGCGGGAAGGCATCGGGGCATTTTTTGGTCACAAAAATTAAAGGACGGAAGGAGTATGTCGGGCCCTACTCCTTTCCAAAGGGTTTCGCGGCCGGGCGAACTATTGTTTTACAGGAAAGAGTTGCTGGGGGTGGTAAAGGAGTCCGAGCATTTTTTCCACCCTCCCTTTTAACGTCCCGGTTTCACCATCCGGACGGGGGAAAAACCCCCATGCAGCCCTACAGTGGTTAAGTTGCGGAAGGTAGCAGAGGGTCACTGGCAAGGGGTTGGGGCGCCTTGAACAGTAAACTACCACATAAATCCCCGCCCGGTCGTGTCCATTCCCAACGCTGACAGCCTAAATTTCAAACGTTTGGGTAAAAGGCTATTTGCTCAAATTGTTTTCCACAAGGACCCCTGATCCTGTTTTCCCTTTCCGTCTGCAGGGGCGGGAAAGGGCCCCCACAAAAGGGGATGATGATTGGGTATGGCACAGGGTGGGATTTCTGACCTTTTTCCCCTTTGCCCCGGGTTGGGTTTGAAGGCTCTCATTGGATCCCCATTGGGAGGCCGTCCCTGCAGGGCCCCCCACAAAGTTTTCCTGGGGGCCCCAGGGGGGAAACATTAACAGTGGTTTCAAAGGGGTTTTGGGTTTTAGTGAAGCGTTTGGGTGCATTTTTTAAAGTGGCAGTGACACGGGGTAATTTGTAGTACCCGAACCCATGCTTGCTGAGTTGCGGGGGGAATTTCATCCCGGGTGTTTACCTGGGCCAAACTTGGGCGAGAAAAGACCCGGGAGCCCTCTCCGCAAAACCCTTCTACTTTTGGGGGGGGGCTTAGAAGTGACGTGTCTGAGGGGTTGTAACCCCTGTGATGTGACGTGCAAAAAAGGGGCCCCGCTAGAAAGAAACCGTGCCCCTTTTAACAGGTGTACTGTTTTGGGGCCCCCAGGGGAACTTTTTGGCAAAAAACATTGCGGGGCCCTCCCTCCACTGGGCCCTAAAGGGAAAACCGTTTACCCTTTTGGGATAATGGCCCTTTTCCAAAGGGGCCTGGGGCATTTTCACAAACCCCCCAAAAGGGGCCCCGAGACCGGGGGGCTGGCGTGTTGGTGAATGAATTCATTACCCTTTTTTGGTTGCCTTCTGAACTGCATTCTGACCAAGGCCTGATTTTGAGTCCGAGGGGTTCCTGTTTGTTGCGAGCTGTTGGGGGTGCGCAGACACGAAGAACACCCCTCCTCCAAAGTCCCCATGGTATTTGGAGTGGTTTTAAACCCTACCCCCTTTTTTTAACAGTTTAGCCAAATATTTCCGGAAAATCGGAAAAACTGGGACGTCAACTGCCCGGCCAGCTCATGGCCTAACGTCTGGCCCGTGCATGAGGGTTTAAAAGGCTTTACCCTGCCCGACTCTGTTTTGGCCGTGAGGGTCAGGGTACCAGTGGATTTGGCCCCAAGGGGGGCCACCCCGAAAGTGAACTTGCCAATGTCACATCCGGGTATGCAGTGGCCCCTGCCCGGGGAACCTGGCGGAGGTGCCCGACGAGTGGGGTGGTAAGCTCAAGGTAGCCGGGCCCTGGGCCCTGAAGGGGACCTATGATAGCGAAAGAGGGGGAAATGAGGTACACAAAAGGTGACAAGTTTTGGCTCATAACCCCCGTCGGAAACGAGGGGTCTCCCCCGAAGCTAAAAGGCCCCCTGGGAAAGGGGCCCTACACGTGGTAAGGGGCCCCTCTTTAGGGCACCTTTCGAAATTTGCAGAGGGGGAAAAAACCCCTCGGGTTTTCCACCCTTTTTCCGGCTGTGGCGTTTTCCATGGGCCCCCAAGCCTTTCCTGGGCCCTGGTGAAAAAAAAGAAAGACGTTGCCCCAGTACACGATGAGGGCGTGGCAGAAAGCTGACCGAGATGAGGACGGGGCATTTTTGGAAAGGTTTAGGGGGGGTGGAAAAGACTAGTGGTGACCATGAGCCGGTCTTGGCCGGAGATACCCCTCTGGGTAAACCCCTGCCAAACTAAACCCGGGCCCCCCTGCCTCCTCCAGAGCGAGGTTTTTCTGAACTGATTTTTAAATTTTGGTTAAATTTTGTTTGGGAAAAAAATTTTGTTTGTTCCTGAGGGATAAAATTATTTTAAAATTTTTTGTGTGTTTTCAGGTTTAAGGGATGTCAAAAAGGGAGGGGTCGCTGCTTGAAGGGGGGGTAATGCTACCCGTGGGGGCTTTTGGGCTCTGTGTGAAACAGTGTTAACATGAAAAGGTGCCCGGGCATGGGGTTTTGAAAAGAAGGGGGGCCTGGCAAACATGACGCAGCTGGGGTTTTGAGCCCGGGGGGAACAAGCAGACAGACGTGGTTGGGTCTGCTCCTGTGAAAACCTCGTGTGGGCCGTTTTTTGAACCCGGGTTATACTTTGTTTTTGCCTTTTTTTATAGCTGTACGTGGGAGTGTGACATTTCTGGTTTCCCCCCCGTTTTTGTGCCTATTGAAAGTGTACGGGTAAAAAACTTTTGTAAAAAAAGGAAAGGGCTGTAAAATTTTTTGTTTTATTTCCCTGGCCCCGCCTTTGCCCCTTGGGGTTTCCCCTCGTATGTTCTTTGGGCCTGTGGTGCTCGGGGCCTCTTGGAGCTTTCAGTGTTCACGACCCTTGTGAATAGCCCGCCGTTTTTGCCTACCTTCCCTTTTGGGGGGGTTTTGGGAGAGAGAAGGGCCCCGGGGTTAAAAATTTTATATATATATATAGTAAAGAAAATAATAGATAGATAAAAGTATATTTATAATAGGGAAATAAATGTGTGTGTGTGTGTGTTTTTGGGGTTTGATTTTTGTGGGGGTGGTTTTAAAATAATTATTGTGGGGGGTGGGGTGTGTGTGTGTGTGTAAAAATGTATTTATATAATTTTTATATATATATTTTAATATATATATTTTTATAAAAATTATATTATATTATATATATATTGGTATATATTTAAAAAAATAAAATTATATATAAAATATATATTATTTTAATTATTTTATATATAAGTTTTTATATGCAAAAATTTTATTACTTTTAATAAGAAAATATTTTTAATATAATATTATAATATAATATAAAATAATATATTTATATATTATATTCTATATTATATATATAATTTTATATATATATATAATAATATATTATATATATTGTTTTTATATTTATTATACTCTCTTATTTTTATTTTATATTTTATATACTATATATAAAATTTTTATATATAAATTTTAATATTAAAATTATTCTTAATATTCTTATATAATTATTTTATATATTAATTCTTATAAATATATTATTATATTATTTTATATTAGGTCTTTATACATGTATATCCTATATAGACATATTTTACTAAAATCTTTTTTATATATATATTATGATATTTTATATTTTTTTACATATAATTAGATTTTTATAAAATTTATTTTTTATTTTTTTATTTTATATATTTTTTAATACTTATATATATCATATATAATTTTATACAAAGAATATTTATTTTTAAAATTATAGTTTATATTCTATCTATATAATTTTTATATATTTTTATAAAGAATACAAAATATAAAATCAATTAAAAATAAATATATATATTTTTTATATATATTTCCTTCTTTTATAAAATTAAAATTTTAAAATTGTATAAAATTTTTCTATTTAAAATTTTTATATACTACATATAAATTTGTCTATATAAAGTTATTTAGTGTTTGTGTTGTGTGTGTGTGTGTTATATACCTTATTATATATAAAATATATATATATATATTTATATTATATATTACTTATATATTTTATATATTTATATATTATTATATTATATAATATTTATATATAATTTTAAAATATTTTGTGTGTGTGTGTGGGGTGTGTGTGTGGTTGTTGTGTATGTATATATGTTATGTGTGGTTTTTATATAATTTCACACATATAAAAATTTAGCATATATATATATATATATTAAAAAAATTAAAATATATTTTAATTTTATATATATATTTAAAATATTTTTATATATATACATATATAAACAAATATTATATATTATTTTATATATATATATAAATTATTTTAAAATTTTATATATATATATTTTATAATTTTAATATATATATATATATATATAAAATATTCCCAATCCCCGTGGGTGTTATTTCACTGCTTTTATCAAGCTAGAACCCAATTAATATTATCTTGGCAGGGTACCTTTGGGCCCAACCCCATCCCCTAAAAAACTAAAAGCAAATGAAGTGTGAGATTTTTTTTAAATTTCTAATTAAATTTCTGTAATTTTTTTAAGGGGTTTGGGAGGTATTCATTTTTAAATAGTTTTTTTAAAGCTTTTTATTTCAAAAATTTGTCTACTTTTTATAAATTTGTTTGAAATAATTTATAGGTGGACATGAAAAGAGTTTCCCTTTAAATTTTAAATTTCTATTTTCTTTTATACAATAACATCAAAGCATATGCCCACCGATCTCTCAGAGGTTTTTGGCCCCACTTTCCCCCTTGCCCTCCTAAACCACCCAACCAAGGGAAATTTAAAAATGCCAAAATAAAAAACAACCCCCCAAAACCCCCGGTGGTGATTTTGTTACGGCGATCCCAAGTCTCCTCACTCCTCCACTTCCTCCCACGACCCCCCACGCGCATGCGCGGGTTTTTGGCAATCACGGCGGCAACCCCCGGGGACCTGAACGCCCAAAATAGAATTGTAGAATAAATTTAAAAATATATATATATATATATAATATATATATATATATAATTTTTTATATTATAATATATAAAGCATTATATAAAAAATTCAATATTATATATATTAAAATATATATATCAATAATTAATATATATATATTTTAATTAAAAAAAAAGAAAATAAATATTATTTATTTTATATATATATATATATATATAATATATATATATATTATATATATATATAATATTATGTATTAAAAAATTATAATAATTAATTATATATTTTAATATTTTTAAAAATAAAAGTGTAAAATATATACATATAGGGGTTATGCTATATATTACATATTTTTTTTACAAAAGTGTCATATATATTATACAAATATATTATAATAATACCATATGCATGCATTTATAAAATATATATATAATATATATATATAATATATATATAATTATTTTATTTTAATATTGTATATATTATATATATTATATTAAATTTTTACTATAATATATATATATATATAATAGTTTGTATATGTATATATATATGGGATATAATTTACTAAAATATTTATATATATATATAAATTAAAATATAAAAAAAAAATTTATCATATATTATATCATAAAACTATAATATATATTATAAATATATATATATTATATATAATATATAATATATTAACAAATAATATACATATATCCTATATCATGCACAAAAAATTATATACTACAAATTTAATAATATATTATAATATTATTATAATAATATTATATATATTAAATTCATTATATAACCACCAAACACACGCACCCCCCATATATAATATATATATTATATATTTATTTATATTATATATATATATATAATATATTTAAAATTTTATATTATATTATATACATAAATGCATAATTTTATATATTATATAAAATATATTATAATATTATTATATATTATATATTTATATATATTTTATATAATATATTAATTTTATATTAATATTAATATATATAATATAATTATATATAATGTATATATTTAATATTTTAAAATTTTATTAATATATATATTTATTATATATATTATTTTAAAATAATAAATATTATTTTATCTATAATATATAATATTATTTAATTATTTTTATAATATATATGTGTGTGTGTGGTATATAAAAGCATATATATTAAAATTATTATATATATTATTTATTTATATTTTATAAAAATTTTTAATTAAATTATATGCTGTAAACTTTGCCCTATATTATATTATATATAATATATATAATATATTTTATATATATTTATTATATATAATATATTATATTATATATAAATTAAAAATTACATCTATATAAAAGCTTATAATAATATAAATAATAATTATATATATATATTATATAATTATATATATATATTATATAATTTTTATAAATGCTACTATAGTATATGTATTTATACAATATATATATATTATATCTTCTATTATATAAAATATTATAATTTTATATATATATATATATATATATATATATAATTTATTATATATATATTATTAAAACTGACACACTACTTTTATACATAGTATTGTATTATAAATATGATATATATATTATATACCACACCCACACACACACACATTTTGTGTTTTGTGTGTGGGTTTTGTGTGTGGGTGTGGTTGTGTGGGGGTTGGTTGTGTTGTTGTGTGTTACCAATATAAAAAAAATATTTTATATAATTATAAATAATATATTAAAATAAATATTAATATATATATTAAATACATATATAGGCTAAAAGTAATATAAAATTATATAATTTTTTAAAAATAATAAATAAATTTTTATATTTATTTAATATATATATATATATAATATGCTTATATATATATAATATATATATATAATATATATATTATATATAAATATTATATATAAAAATATATCATTATATATATTTTATATATTAAAAATAATATATAAATATAATATATTTTATATATTAAAAATAAATATATTTTATATATATATAATATTATATTATTTGTTATTTTATTTGTATATTGTTAATTTTTACACAACCCCCCTATA
>NC_051397.1:25796954-25798573 GCF_015228065.2 Penaeus monodon
GTAAATTCATGAAATCGCTGTATCACTCGAGGATTTCATGAATTTACTGAAATATCCAGGAAATTCACGAAATCCCTGAATTGGGAGGTCAGGGATTTCATGAAATTACTGTTTCGATCTTTTTCACATGTGTGGATGATGTGTGGATGAGCAAGGGTTAGAATTATGGCTTGCAATAATGTCCTTAATAACATTAATAGAACTGCTCTCGAAATAAAACTATTTGAAAAATCTATCATTTAGTTCCTAGTAAAAACATGACAACAGGTATCTATAATATTAATCTTATTCATAAGAGCATACATTTGTTCATTCATAAAAGCATACATATATTGCTATATCATAATTATTCATTACATTGCTATTTGGATACCTGGCGCTTATTCAACAATCAACATTTATTAGCACAGTTGACACTTCCATGGCATCGAGAGTTTTGAAACACTTACATCTGTTAGTTTAACATTTCTTCAGACCACTACATTTGCATCTAGTGAATCCCTGACCACCACATGCAGATTGTGCAATAACAGCTTCTCGAAGTGACACTGCATTTACGTCATCTTCTGTCAGCAAACGCTGGCATCTAGAATACTGACCCTTTAGAACACCCGACATCACAGCGATCTTATACTGGTCATTGTCGAAATTTCTGCACACAATAACACCCAGGATATTCCGCGGATCTCCTCTACCACGATCCACAGCTGTAATTGAGACAGCAACATTGTCACAAGGCTCACCAACCAAGTTTAAGCGACTAGGTTTGACCATTCTCTCAGCTTGGGATACCTGCCCTCTGTATGCTTCCACTTCCTCAGTCACTTCAGTAGTCAATAAATCATTATTGTCACTTGTAGTCGCTTCGCTAGTGGTCACTGAACCAATAGAACCAGCATCAGAACCTGTTGTTGTTGTTGTTGTATCATCTCCAGACATAACTGCTATGAGATTATCCTCACTCTCCAACCTTGAGACAACTTCTATGGGTAGAGGTGAAGAAGTCAGGCCAACTCTGGCTCCCAAACATAGCAGATTATGTAGAGCACTTTATCCCTGAATGGTGAGCAGAATTTTTCTGAAACTGATACCAACTGACCAGTCTTGTGAATTATTGTTTGCAAGCCAGGTAACTAAAATATCCTTCATGTCACCATTCGCAACGTGCACAGAACCCTGACTTTGTGGATGACGGGCTTCCCATGAACCATGGTGAACTTGGCCATATTTCTTTTAACTCAGTAATCACCCTGGATGTGAACTCTGACATTATCACTTTGAAGAACAGCAGGGGCACACATGAAAGGATGACAACAGGTTGCTGGAAGGCAACCTCTGCAGCACGTTTGGTTTGAAGAGGACGAAGATCGCAGAATTGGTGAGATGATCTTGGTACACCTGATTCATTTAAAGTTGGAGTGTGGCTGACCGCATGTCGTCAAATAACTGGCCTACGTTCCTTGCTGAGGGGAAAGGTTTTTTTTTTCTGACATTAAAGTGATTAGACTCCAGCTTGTTATGTTGCAATTTTCGTGGACAACCCTTAATATGGCTTGTTCTCCGCCCAAATCCTGTTGCAAAGCACGTTTGATTGCATTTCGTGTTCTAATCAGGGTGGC
>NC_051397.1:25798673-25806173 GCF_015228065.2 Penaeus monodon
TATATTCCTATATATACACCTATATACATAGACATATATATATATTATATAATATATATATAGAATATATATATATATATATATATATATATATGTATTATATATATATATGTGTGTGTGTGTGTGTGTGTGTGTGTGTGTGTGTGGCTGTGTGTGTGTGTGTGGTGTGTGTGCGGTGCGTGTGCGTGTGTGTATGTATAGGTATATATGTGGTGTATGTGTGTGGTGATGTGTTGTGTGTATGTGTGTGTGTAGTGCGTGTGTGTGTGTGTGTGTGTGTGTGTGTGTGTGTGTGTGTGTGTGTGTTGTGTGTGTTGTTGTGTTGTGTGTGTGTGTGTTAGATAATATCTGGTTAGCAGATATATATACGATACCACACACACACACACATATATATTTACATATATATATATAGATATATATATAATATAATATATATATGATATATATATATATATCTATATGTATATATACATACAGACATACATATAATATATATAGTATATATATATATATATATATATATATATATATATAATATATTATATATAATATAATATATATATGATATATCCCTACATACATACAATATATTATATATATATTTATATAATTATATATATATATATGCCATTATAACAGAATCTATATGTATTATATATAATAAGATATATGTATATATATTTATATATATATATATGATATATATATGTATCTAGTATACATATATATATATATATATATATATATATATACTAATATCTATATAATTAATAATAATATGTATATATATATGTATATATATATATATATATATATATATTATATATATGTATATAGATACATATAATATATATATTATATATATATATTATATATATATATATATGTATCTATATACATATATATATATATATATATATATATATATATATATATACTATTATATATATATATATCTATAATATAATATATATTATATATATATATATATATTACGCACAAGGACGGGACGGTTATGTAGACATAGATGGTAAAAAATTCTTCCGTGTTGTAAATAGATACTAAAAAACCTACAATGCAAAATCTAGATTTGTTGAAAATCAGATTAAAGTTTCGAAATTCCCCTGGATCTATCTTAACACCTGAAGATGGAGTCCAGGTGGATTCGAATCTGTAGTCTCATTTTCAATAAACGAGCCCCCTTTTTTTTTGTGTGTTTACTACCAAGGTATTTATGCATTTAACACACCACACACACACACACACACACACACACACACACACACACACACACACACACACACACCACACACACACACACACACCCACACACACACCACACTTAATCACATATGCATATATAACAATAGTAAACAATTACATAACAACACCGGATGGTATGTTTCACTACCTTACTTCAGTCGGTGAGACGTAAAACTGTTTAAGCTTTCCTTTTAGGACTTCACGACGTAAGTAAACATCCGTGCTCTGAGTGAAGTGCGCATAAAAAGGACACTTTTCGTCAGACAGACCAAGCCAACACAGGGTCCATCCATCTGCCATGGCAGGGTGTTCAAGAAACTCACAACCACCATGGATATTAGAGCTAACAACATAAACACTACCCATCATGGCAAATACGGTTTAACAAGAAAGCTTCAAAAAAATTACTTACTATCTCAGCCCAACCACTCATTTTCATATGACGATTATCATACACTCAAATAGACGGTGGTAGCAATGGATTCCCCACTTGGCCCTCATATGCCAATGCCCACCTGAATTTAGACCTATTTACTCTCACACGTATTTACTTTTCACACACTTTCGCCAAGACAGATTTCCACTATTTATCTGACCATTACTCCCGCCTAGAACGTATTAGCTCAGGGGACTTTGTTAATTCGTAGATTGAAACCCCGAGTTCAACAAACACCACTACGCAACCACATTGTTTACGCACTAACTGCTTTCATTTCCCCTGACTATCAACCATGTTTGATAAATTTTTTCGTATCTTTTATACTTTTTTTCATTGTATATATTATAATATAATCTTATTGTTCGTTCACAGTTTTGTTTCTATTGCCAGTTCTGTTTTGGGTTTGAATAATTTACCATTTTAAATTTAAAGAACCTCTTTAGTTGATGTTGTTCCTATGTTGTCTAATGTATGTTATTCGTTCATTATTACAATATGATGATGGAGATATGAATGAAACCTATAACGACTTACATATATATATATATATATATATATTATATATATATAATAATTATATATATATCTATATATTATATTTATAGAGAGACGACAGAGAAAGATAGAATAGAAAAAATGTATATTATATTAGAGATATATACGATAATTATATATATATATATATTATATAATAATATAATATATAATATACAGTAAAGTTGTGTATATCAGGGATTTAACGAAATCACCTTAAAATTTTCAGTAAATTCATGAAATCATGTTTTACTCGGGGATTTCGTGAATTTACTGAAATATCCAGGAAATTCACGAAATCCCCTGGAAATACTATCCTTTCTTTTTTTTTTTTTTTTTTTTACCAATTTTTTTACCTACAGAGGGCCTAGTAAGTCTATGAAATCAGAAAATATATTTGGATAAATGTTTTTTTTTTCCATTCATGCCCATGAATGCTTTATATTGTATTGCACCATAGCCTAGTTGGGTTATTACATAAGTTAAGTGAAGGTAAAACACTCTACCGTGTTGATACTATGGTAGAGAAACCCACATTGTAAAACTAAATAAATTTGCATAGTGTGTATATACATACACTTCTTCTCATACCATCTTTCCATGTGTAAGAGAGGTGTGCCACTTCGCTGTTCCTCCGCGCCCCCGCATCTGTGACCCCAGTAGCTTGGATGGAGCGATCGACTTCCTGCGTCTCCTTTCTCCAAACTGGGTACCCTCGTCAAGTTCTCGAAGGTCGCGTTATCAGGGGCAGTCGGCACGAATTGTCTGTCCTTCCGCTGAGTGTGGAATACACTTCCAATAAAAGCTGCTATCTAATTTCAACCTGAACAGCGGATTTACTTCCTGCCGACCAAGGATAAGCCGATGATGCGAAGCTTAGCCTCGCCCGGGCTATATGCCATGAGGGGAAAACCGGCCGTGTCGGAATAACGCGACTAGCTCACGTATGTAAAGATGGTGCTGACTCGGCTAACCTAGGTCCTTACCCCGCCTGCGTGCCCAGCCACAGCAGTAACCTCCGGGCGGTCCCCCCCCCCCCCCCCCCCCCAATTTCACTTCTCGTGCTGGGAGGGGCGCGAACGCCGCCCTCGAGATGAGAGGCCGGACACGTTACCACTGCACTAGCCGGAGCGCTTCCTGCCGACAGTATCCTCGCTCCTATATCCTCCACCTCACCCGTATATACCAGCCACCCTACACATAGTCGCCCGACCTCCGAACCTGATCTGACCTACCTTCACTCCGTTCGTCTTCATCCACCTGCCCCTCCGTGTTACCGCGTTGCCTTTCCTCTCTTCTCTCTTTTATACCCCCTCTCTTCAGGCTGGTGATTGCTTTTTAAAACTCGTTTGCTTATCGCGCTGTCCATACGGCTTCTAAGAGTATTGAAGAGGTTGAGCTGTTCAAATATCTATGAAGAAAGCAGAAAATATTCTATCCCAAAGGTGAGAACATACATGAAGGATAGACAGCATTAAAAATTTCATCAGCAAATAGTCATAGGAAGAGTAAACTGGACAATAGCTTACTGTCCAAGAAGTATTTTGTTTATTTGTTGTAAATCCATGAGCTCATGATTAGTTTTCATTACCTATTAGATACCCCCCAAAACTGTTAATTATTGGTTGTTACCTTTATGGTTACTGTCAGATACAGAGAAGTTCTCTGACAGAGCACAATTCAAAACCTAGAGGTAATGCAGCAAGAAATCCCATGCGTGACACTATGATCATTTGTTATGAATTCCGTTTGATGACTATGACCAGTATGTCTTGTAGTCTCAGTTACCCATGTCTGGCTGCAAAAGGAGCCAGAACATGGTGGTAACAGAGACTACAAGTCATAATGATCAATTTTCACCCGAAAATAAATCAGCACTGTTACGATTAAAATCATCATTGTTATAACTAGCCTCACATACTGTTTGGACTATTTCATGCAGGACTGAACATATGTTTGTAAGCATGGAATATGATATGATCAATCTATGGTTGTATTTCTTTGCCAGTAACTTGCTGCTCCAAACCCTTGCCCACCCCCCCCCACTGACTTTTAGATTCATGGAGCATATTAAGCATAATATTTGCTCTAAAATGTAGTGATAATTAAGTTTACTGAATTAATTGCATTATTTCTTTTTAGATATGAAGTCCTCCAATGTGTGCGTGGACAGGCATATAAAAGAACGACAAAGGTAGATGAGCCACCCCTGTATTATGAATATGAGGAGACTTTTGGCGTAATAAACGTGCTCATATTGCAACAGGACATGGTGGGTTCGTGACGATGATTAAGGAGTTTACACCGAAAAATATGCCACTCACAAAAAAGGCCTTGGAGCCTTCAAAAATCACGGTGTGAGGATTGTCAGAAGAAAAAGAAAAGACCAATTAAACACGGTGTGTGGTTCGCCCCTATCCTTCAGCAAGGAATTTGCAGTAGAGGCCAGGTTGATTTGACTGACATGCGGTCAGTGCCACACTCCAACTTTAAATGAATAATGGTGTACAAGATCATCACCAAATTCGCATTCTCGTCCTCTTCAAACCAAACGTGCGCAGAGGTTGCCTTCCAGCAACCTGTTGTCATCCTTCTCATGTGTGCCACTGCTGTTCTTCAAGTGATTAATGGCTCAGAGTTCACATCCATGGTGATTACTGAGTTAAAGAAATATCGGCCAAGTCTCACAGGTTCATGGGAAGCCCCGCATCCACAAAGTCAGGGTTCTGTGCACGTTGCGAATGGTGACATGAAGCATATTTAGTTACCTGGCTTGCCAAAAATAATTCAAAGACTGGTCAGTTGGTATCGTTCAGAAAAATCTGCTCACCATTCAGGGATGTAAAGTGCTCTACATAATCGCTATGTTTGGAGCCAGAGTTGGCCTGAATTCTTCACTCTTTTCACCCAAGAAGTTGTCTCAAGGTTTGGAGAGTGAGGATAATCTCATAGCAGTATTGTCTGGATAGATACAACAACAACAACAACAGTTCTGATGCTGGTTTCTATTGGTCAGTGACAACTAGCGAAGCGACTACAAGTGACAATAATGATTATTGACCACTGAAATGATGAGGAAGTGGGAAGCATACCACTAGGGCAGGATCCCCCAAGCTGAGAGATGCGTCAAAAGTAGTCGCTGAGACTTAAGTTGGTGAGCTGTGACAATGTTGCTGTCCAATACAGCTGTGGATCGGGGAGAGGAGATCGCGGAAGATCCTGGGTGTTATTGTTGTGCAGAAATTTCGAACAATGACCAGTAAAGATCGCTGTGAGTCGGGTGTTCTAAAGGGTCAGTATTCTAGATGCCAGCGTTCTGCTGACAGAAGCTGAACGTAAATGCAGTGTCACTTCGAGAAGCTGTATTGCACAATCTGCATGTGGTGGTCAGGGATTCATAGATGCAAATGTAGTGTCTGAGAAATGTTAAACTAACAGATGTAAGTGTTTCAAAACTCTCGATGCCATGGAAGTGTCAACTGTGCTAATAAATGTTGATTGTTGAATAAGCGCCAGGTATCCAAATAGCAATGTAATGAATAATTATGATATAGCAATATATGTATGCTTTTATGATATGAACAAATGTATGCTCTTATGAATAGATTAATATTATAGATAACTGTTGTCATGTTTTACTAGGAAACTAAATGATAGATTTTTCAAATAGTTTTTATTTCGAGAGCAGTTCTATTAATGTTATAAGGACATTATTGCAAGCCATAATTCTAATCCTTGCTCATCACACATCATCCCACACATGTGAAAAAGATCGAAACAGAATTCATGAAATCCCCTGACATCCCAATCAGGGATTCGTGAATTTCCTGGATATTCAGTACAATGTTCATGAAACCTCGAGTGATACAGGATTTCCTGGAATTACTGAAAATTTAGGATTTCGTGAAATCCCTGATGACAGAACTTTACTGTAACATATATATATATATATATACTATATATATTATATATATATAATATATATATATAAAACATATACCATATATATATATATATATAATATAACAATATATATATATATATAATATATACTATAATATATATATATATATAATATATACATATGTTATGTTATATATATTTAGTGATAATTATATATGTGTATATATTTTGTGTGTTTTTATTATCTATAGTATATATGTGTGTTAATATATATACAATATATATATATTATATATAGATATATATATATATATTATATACTAACTATATATTATATAATATATATAATCATATGCGTTCTGAGTCGTTGGGTGCTGAAGAGGATAGAAAAAAAAAATCAAATAGTATGAAAATGTGGTGTTACAGACGAGTACTACGTTATTAAATGGACAGAGAAAAGAAAACAAATGATGAAGTGCACTGAGAAAAATAAATTGTAAAGACGACTGTTGGACATCTTGAACAAAGGAAATTAAAGTTTAATGGTCATGATTAGAAGGTAAAAAGTATGAGAAAAGACTTGCTGACAGGGATGGTGATAGGAAAACAGAGGAAGAGGCAAACCGAAGACAAGACTGGCGACAACATCAAAGATATTGTGGGTTGGTCGATGGTACAAATGAATAGAAAGGCGCAGGATCGAGTTGCGTGGCGAAGGATGGTGGAGAGGTCACGGCTTGCTCAAACATGAGAATACCGTTTTGATGATGATATATTATAATATATATATCTATATATATATAATACATAATATATATATATATATATATATGTATATAATATGATTATATATATATATATATATAGATATAATATATATATATGTATATATATAATATATATATATTAATATATATATGTATGTAGGGTATATATGATATATATGCATGCGTATGTGTGGATATTTATATTATTATAATTATAATATATATACATAATACACATTCAACACCACGGCTTCATATCTATCTATCTATCTGTCTATCTATCTATCTATCTATCTATCTATTATCTAGATATCATATATATATTATATATATATATATATATATATAGATTATAATTATATATATGTATATTATATATATATATATATATATATATATCTACATATAATATATATATATAGTATCGGTCTATCTATCATATAATATCAGGATCGAGTTGAGTGGCGGAAGGATGGTGGCGAGGGTCCACGGCTGCCAACATGAGCATACCGTTAGTGATGATGAATATATATATATATAGATAGATATATATATATCAATATATATAGATAGATATATATAGAATATATA
>NC_051397.1:25809882-25817382 GCF_015228065.2 Penaeus monodon
CTGTATACCATATTAATACAGATGTCAATATACACATTGTTTGGAAGTTTATAGACTTGTTTTTCACCTCCTTGGAACCCCACCGCAGTATTGCTCAAGTTGAAACAAAAAATCTGCTTTTTTTCTCGCTAAACTGATCGAACACTCAGAGAAATGCCACGATTTAGGAAATAAAAATAGCGAAAATCATGGTCAATTTAGAAAAAAAGCATTCATACAATCAAAAAGAATTTAAAAAAATTTTTAGTCTCTCCACCAAACGACTTATTTCTATAACTTAAACACACCCCAATCCCCAACCACACAACCACCACAACCACACACACCAGATGCCAGATGTAAAAAAGTGGGACCCAGCAAGTACACTGAAATATAATTCCGCTGTCGGTAAGTATGAATGAGGCGTGAATTAATTGGGAAACACCCAATTTGGCTAACTAAACGAATGTGTGCGAAGTTGGATGTTAGTTTTTGTCTGTATATTAATTATACTATAAAGGTATAGTGACACCTCATCTATGTAATCATGAGAAAATAGACCTCACGAAATTATACAACATCAATTGTGGTATTAATACCAGGAGATCGCCATACCATATATTTTGGGGCCGGCCAGTGTCAGCTATTATAGCTGTTTCACTGATCAATCCACCGTCACGATGACTAAGCAGCCGCACGCAGTGGTGAGTAACCCATCTCAGAAATCTGTGCTCACAACTCTGTAGTAGTACGGCTCATCAGGTTTCACCACCTGTCTGCATAGTCAGTATGTCTCTTATAATTTGCCATGCGCATTGATAGCCTAGTCTGATTCTGTGACTATTGATTTCGGCATCTTTATTAATTGTTTCAGTGGCTGCTCATAGCCTGTGTGAGTACCATCTGGCCGAGGGGAGGTTCTCGCTTCCTTTCTGTGTAACTGCAGGAAGTGGCTAGTCCTGTGGTGTTGGACCTGGCTTATGATTTTTTTGGCTTGAGTTAATGACCATGGAATTTGGGGGTATACCCCTGCTTGCTTCGACTAGTCTGTCAGCAAGTTCTTTCCCTCTCATACCTGTGTAGCTGGAGAACCAGTTTATGATTCTTCTACCATTAGCAAGAATCCTCTACGCTGTGGTGAGCACAGTTGTCAAGGAAGTAGATGTTGTCATTGGGCATGCTCTGTTGTAGACTGTCAATGGCTGCACTAGAATTTGTAGGATGTGTCTTTCGCTCACGAACACTTGGGCTAGGGATCCTCATGGATTTTGTGGCATCCCTTGCTGCAAAGCCGGCACCTGCAGTGTAGGTACAAGATCGAGTGATCCATCTGTAAAGTAGGTTTTACTACTTGGTGAGTGATGGCTGCAATGACCCTCTCGTCTTCTGCCTTCATCTAGGCATGGGGTATTGATGCTTTCTCTGACAAGCTAAAGATAGAGAATTCGAATCAAAATCTGTGCCCTTGCGGGGTTTCATATAATCAGCCCCTAACAAAAAGTAGCTCTTAGAGCTGATAGCGTAATCAGTACCCTGGTTATATGTGACAGCCAGGGGTTATTTACAAAGGGCTTGTATCTTGTTCTAGACCTCTATGTACTTTTGGCTTGTGTTTATGTTCTGTATGAACTTTGGAAGGAACTGGGCTACCATTAGATCAATTTGGGAGTCCAGGGGAAAAGGGTTGTCTCCATTAAGAGGTTGAGGACCTTTGACAATCTTGGGGCGACCAGAATGATGCTGGCAGCTTCATTTGGACGTCTCCAGTTATTTCTTAGTCTTGGCTTGGTAGCAATCAGGATGACAAAAGCATGGTCCACAATGGAACAGACGGTATGATCTTCATACTTGTGTTTAGCTTGTTGTCTGCAAATCATTACTCTCATGACAGACAGCCTTGCCTTAGTTTGGTCAACCAGGTACGGGATTTTTTTTGGGAAAGGGGAGGGCACTGGTGACCATACCCAAGGTATTGGAAGACCTGAACCCATTTATGGTCCATGCGACTGACACGTAGATTTGTCCCATGGACAGTGAGTCTCAGAGCCATGGCTTTTGTTTTGGGGCTGCAGAGATCTTTAGTCCTGTCCTACAAAAAACTGCTCAGATACCAGATCCCAGACAGCATTGGGCTCTTTTCAGGCAGTGTGGACCAGGGGAGATGCTGCAGGATTGTCTGCAGAGGAGATTATCTTGCACCCCACTGGGAGGTGTATGTTGAGAATGCAAAGGTGTAGAAAAGGGCTGGGATGAGGACCCCCATGTGGCATTCTAATTTTAGTGGCATGTCATGTTCTAAGTGACCTTCGAATCTGGCTATGGCTCTTCTGTCCTGAAATAGTTACCTATCCAGGCCAAAATCTTTCCTCTGATTCCCCCTCCGATCAGGGTCTTTAAATAGCAAGAGGACTTGCTATTCAAAAGCCTTTTCCAATTTGGAATACTACCACAGTATTAGTGCTAATGTCCCTTAAGAGCGTGGCTATGCGTGTGCTTTGCTCATGCCCTTTTGACCCCATGCAGCTGTTCATTAGGGTCCCGTTCCACGGAACCGCTTTATTACCAATCTCTCAGCTATCCCCTGGCTCATTTGGTTTTTGGATGGGAACATGCCACCTATCTTCAGAGCCCGGGGCTGAACAAGAATTGTTTTTGTATGTTTTCTTATTTCCTCAGAGAGAAGATAGTTCCAAGTTATCAAGCTCGGCCCCTTCTCTGATAAGAGAAAGTCTGCCTGGATTATGCCCTCAATCCAGCTAGCAAACTGTTGCTGCTTGTTATTGCAGAGACTCAAGCGCCAGCCTTTTTGCCTTTAATTGAGGGTTGTGGTCTGTATACCTGGTGGTTGAGTGGCCGGTGGCCACCTGACCCGCTGTTTACAGCTCTGTAAGGGTGGTCTGGTGTCAAAAAAACTTTCCTTGCCTGACTATTTTGTTAGTTTCCTTGACATCTCTGACATATTTTTCCCAGGCATCTTTGTTAATTCCTGGATCAAGACGAGTGTTAGGTATGGTCTGTGAGGCTGTTTTGATTTATGGGATTAACAGTCTGGCCTCAAGCACATCCATGTTTCACTCTGTGGGTTCCACTGCATCAAAGACAAGGGGCTAAGCCATTCTGAAAGGCTTGTTTTTTTTCCCCACTACGATTCTACTGTGGTTTTGGGGATGGGTTTTTCAATGACACACCATCTCATTCTCTCCACAGTATGGTGATGATGACGTCTAGGCCCCCTCCTTGACATGTGTTGGCTCTTGAGTATTGAGAAGGGTGCTCTTGGGAATGCCTGCCGTATCTGATCCCCTACAGGGAGCCATAATGGGTGGTGTGTATTGAGTTCGTCCGTGATCATTGGGTCTTACGCTGCAGTAGCACAGGCCTGGCCGACGCCTAAACTCCTACAGCCTCGCCTGCTGTACACATTGTACAGCTTGAGCAGGGGATTGTTGCTCTGACCAGGGTGATCGAGCCTCTGATGTTATCTGTCACTACTGCAGTGACTACAGCAGTCAACGGGAGAGCCATATCCTCCCTCCTCAAACTGGATTTGGGGTTGGCTCTTGGGAGGAATTTTGCATTTTTCTTTGACCCTGTATTCAGTTTTTTTTTTTTTTTTTTTTTTTTTTTTTTTATACTTGCAAAGCCTAAAATTCCTCTTGTTGGAAGTGTCTGGTGTCAGCTGGGAGGAGTGTCCTTCCTCTTAGGAGATTGGAGAGCACTTCCCTTTTGTTCTCTCCCTAGGCATTGGGGAACGGGAAAAAAAATCTGGTCTATTTTAAACGACCTTCCTGTCGCCGGGAGGGCTGCCACCTTCCTGGTAGAGAAAACCAGGTACTGGCATAGTTGGACCATTTAGTTGTCCCCATTGACCTTCCTTGTGTGCCATAAGGCACACTCAGTGTCTTATGCTTTTTGTGCCATATTTGGCCTCGCCCTTGCAGCTAGCCTGGTGGTCATGGCATTTTCGGCACGTGAAGCAGCCAAAGTGGCTCAGTTACAGGTTCTAAGGCTGTAGAGGCCGCAGGTACCCTAATAAAAGGGGGGATTTGGTCTCCTTTCAGGATCACCAAGACTTCTTGGTTGGGTTTGTGTGTGTGTGTGTGCGTGTCAATGTGTGTGTGTGTGTGTGTGTGTGTGTGTGTGTGTTGGGGTGTGTTTTGTTTGTTTTATAATATGTGTATCCCTTCGGAAGCCCCCAAGAGCTAGGGTGATGATGTATCTTTTTCAACATAAAAATGAGAAATTGGACCTCTTGTCTTTAACTCAATGGTGAGATACTCCTTTTCTTCCCTCTGCCCCTTCTTCTTTCTAGGAAATTCATTCTTGGTCTTTGGCAACCAGATCAAACCTTTTCCACCCATCCACTACCCAAATTTCATTGTTTTCCATTTTTAAACCAAACTGGGGAAAGCCCGGGGTTAGGAACCCTTTAAACTGGGGGAAAAACGCCTAGGGGGTTCAGACTCTCCCTCAAAGTCTGTTTCCGGCCTATGTCGTTTTGGACCGCCTCTTTAATATTCTAGGTTTTGGTCATTGGGGCAGCTGGTATGGTTGGTCCAGCTTGTGCTCCCAGTCTCGGTCAGGGGAGATGTCAAGGGAGGAAAAAAGATTTTTCCAGGGCAGCAGGAGTCATCTGTTGGACAATTCCATGAACAGACTTTTTATTCTTCTTTCTTCTTTTCTTTTTTGTCATGTCCATTTTAGCAGCAGGTCTGACAGACTCAGTCTCTGATTTGCTTCTACATGCCACTAGAAGCCATAAATGACTTTTAAAATGACTACCATGGTCAATTGCCTTGCATGGTTTGTCATCTTTTTGGTCAGATTGTGGGAGATTTTGAGGTTTTGGTTGCCATGTGATTTAGCACTTCCTCATCCTCTCACTGGGTGGTGAGAAGGTATTGTGAATGGCACTCACAGGTCCCATGTGAGCCCAGCTATTCAGTGACTGCTTGACCCTAACCTCCCAAAGGAACCGGGACACCTTGACTGGGGGAGGATCAGACCACCTGTTTTGCTGGAGTAAGGGGCCAAAAGGGTGTTTCTAGCTGCAGGGGTACTTGTGCACGGCATCACTTAACATCTAGGACTCCCCGCCTCCACAGCGCACCCAAAGGGGGTCACGCACAACAAACATGTGAGTAGATGAATTCCTCTGGGGAGAGATCAGAGGGGTTGTCATCCCACTTTTAAGATAAGCATCTTTGTTAGGAACCATTTGTCATCCTCTCCAAGTAAACCAGCCACCTAAAGACTGGCTCAACTGAAGAGAGGGAGCTCGGATTACTGCACCTTTTCAAGGTGGTTCCTGTTACGGGAAGTGTGGACATTTCATACAGAAAGTAGACGACAATGCGATTACCTAGCCGAGAGTACAAGAGAGCTTCCTCTCGTGGTGACTGTAAATACTGATTTGTTTCACGTGGAAGTCTGTGTATGGGTGTGGGGGGTGGAGCATCGCTGGTCAATCTGTAATATAATTGTTTTTTTTTGTTTTTTTTTTTTGTTGTCTTTTTGGGGGGTTGGGGTGTTTGGGGAGGGAACATTAAATTAATATAATATATAATTAAATATTAATATTATCATGTTTAATTTTATTTATTATTTTAAATTTAATATTTAATTTATTTGGTTATTATGTGTTTGGGAAATTTATAATTTTATTTTATTTTATAAATATTGATAATTATAATCTATTAAAAACTTTTATCACTTTAAAAATTTAACTCAAAAAAAAATGTACTTAATAAAACCCCACCGGGTACTGGCATAAGGGCGTGTGTGTGGTGTAGGGAAAGGGATATACATAATTAAAATTAATTTTTAAAAAGGTTACAAAAAATTTAATAATTAATTTTTGGGGAAAAAAAGAGGTATATATTTAGATAACATTTTAAAATTTTTCACCCAATAAATAATAAAAATGTTAATGAAAAATAGTATAATTAAAATTTTAAGTTTTTACAAATTACATAATATATAAATATATAAATATTATTAAAATAAATAAAAATGTTCTTTTTATTAAATATATTTTTTAAAATATTTTATGGTTTTTATAATGTTGGGTAAATGTTGTAATAAAATATAATTTGTTTTTTTGTTTTTGGTTTTTTTTAAAAAAACAAATATATATATATATATATATATATATATATATATATATATAATCATATATAATATATATATAAAAAAAAAATAATACAAAAAGGAAAAAAAAAAAAAAATTTTTTTTAAAAAAAAATATATAAATATAAATATATATATAAATATATATATAATATATAAAATATATATATATATAAAATATATTAAAATAAAACATGTTATATTTTTTATATACTTATATACATAAAGTGTAAATAAGTGTGTGATGTATATATATTTTATAATTATATATATTTTAAAATATATATTATATTAATATAATATATATTTTAATTATATATATATATATATATTTTAAAACGGTAGTTCATGTTTGACCCGCCGTGTCCCCATTTCCCTTTCCCGGAGAGTGCCAGTGTTATTTATATAAATTAAATATATATCTTCATATTTTTTTATTTTTATATATATATATATATATATATATATATATATATATATATATTAATATATATTATTATGGGGGTGGTGTTCACAGATATTGTTATTTTTGTATTACATTTATATCTTATATTTTAATCTTATCGTCAACTTTCCAGAGCACCACAAATCAACACATAAGCCCATGCCCCCTACCTTGTTGAGTTTTAAATACAGCTCCAAAAGTGAAATCCAAAAATTCCCCAAAGGGGTTAACCCCTTTGGTCGAGAACTAATGTTTTATATGTTGGAAATATTTTAAAAAATTTTTAAAAGATATATCATTTTACGCGTGAACGCAGGAAATCGAATGCTTTAGTGGACGATAATCATACTAAACAATGAAGTTTATCTATTAAAATATGAAATATTTTTACAGAATTTGCGCTAAAACTATATGTATTCCATTTGGGAACGCTGCTTCATTAGACAGCCTGTATTTAAAATTCCCAAAGATTTTCGACTAAAAGGGTAAATCCTGAAAATTTCCCAACTCGACTAAAATTAGTATTAATATTTAATAGAGATTAATATTTTCCCCCTTCCTGCGTTTTAATATTCACGCTGTGGACGTGTTTTCGCCCCAAAGGGAATTCTGCACATCAAAAGTTGCTTCACCCACCCCGCACGCAAACACATCATCACACACACACACACACACTTCATCACACAACCACAAATTTCCACACAAAACACACACACTCAAACACAAACCCCACATACCAAACCCAACACCCCCACACAACCACACACACACACAAACCCCAACACGACACACCACAAATACAAACACAACACAACCAAACACAAACACACACACACACACAAACACACACACAACACACACACACCACACCACACACACAACACACACACACAATTTTTATATATATTTAAAATTATATATATATTTTAAAATTATATTTTTTGTTA
>NC_051397.1:25824882-25845624 GCF_015228065.2 Penaeus monodon
CCCATTATGGCTCCCTGTAGGGGATCAGATACGGCAGGCATTCCCCAAGAGCACCCTTCTCAATACTCAAGAGCCAACACATGTCAAGGGAGGGGTCCTAGACGTCATCATCACCACTACTGTGGAGAGAATGAGATGGTGTGTCATTGAGAACCCATCCCTAACACCACAGTAGAATCGTAGATGGAAAACAAACAAGCCTTTCAGAATGGCTTAGCCCATTGTCTTTGATGCAGTGGAACCCACAGAGTGAAACATGGATGTGCTTGAGCCAGACTTGTTAATCCCTAAATCAAGCAGCCTCACAGACCATACTAACACTCGGTCTTGATCCAGGAATTACAAAGATGCCTGGAAATATAATGTCAGAGATGTCAAGGAAACTAACAAATAGTCAGGCAAGAAAAGTTCTTTGGACACCAGACCACCCTTACAGAGCTGTAGCAGCGGGTCAGGTGGGCCACCGGCCACTCAACCACCAGGTATACAGACCACAACCCTCAATTAAAGGCAAAAAGGCTGGCGCTTGAGTTCTCTGCAATAACAAGCAGCAACAGTTTGCTAGCTGGATTGAGGGCATACATCCAGGCAGACTTGCTCTTATCAGAGACAGGGCAGCCGAGCTTGATAACTTGGATACTATCTTCTCTCTGGGGGAACTAAGAAAAACATACAAAAACAATTCTTGTTCAGCCCCGGGCTCTGAAAGATAGGTGGCATGTTCCCATCCAAAAACCAAATGAGCCAGGGAGATAGCTGAGAGATTGGTATTAAAGCGGTTCCAGTGGAAACTGGGACCCCACATGAACAGCTGCATGGGATCACAAGGGGCATGAGCAAAGCACACGCCATAGCCACGCTCTTAAGCACATCTAGCACTAACTAACTGTGGTAGTATTCCTAAATCTGGAAAAGGCTTTTGAACTAGCAAGTCCTCTTGCTATTTAAGAGACCCTGATCGAGAGGGGAATCAGAGGAAAGATTTTGGCCTGGATAGGTAACTATTTCAGGGACAGAAGAGCCATAGCCAGATTCGAAGGTCACTTAGAACATGACATGCCACTAAAATATAGAATGCCACATGGTGGGATCCTCATCCCAGCCCTTTTCTACACCTTTGCATTCTCAACATACACCTCCCAGTGGGGTGCAAGATAATCTCCTCTGCAGACAATCCTGCAGTCATCTCCACTGGTCCACACTGCCTGAAAAGAGCCCAATGCTGTCTGGGATCTGGTATCTGAGCAGTGTTGTAGGACAGGACTAAAGATCTCTGCAGCCAAATCAAAAGCCATGGCTCTGAGACTCACTGTCCATGGTACAAATCTACGTGTCAGTCGCATGGACCATAAATGGGTTCAGGTCTTCCAATACCTTGGGGTATGGGTCGACCAGTGCCTCTCCTTCCAAAAGAAGATCCAGTACCTGGTTGACCAAACTAAGGCAAGGCTGTCTGTCATGAGAGTAATGATTTGCAGACATACAAGCTAAACACAAAGTATGAAGATCATACCGTCTGTTCCATTGTGGACCATGCTTTTGTCATCCTGATTGCTACCAAGCCAAGACTAAGAAATAACTGGAGACAGTCCAAAATGAAGCTGCCAGCATCATTCTGGTCGCCCCAAGATTGTCAAAGGTCCTCAACCTCTTAATGGAGACAAACCCTTTTCCCCTGGACTCCCAAATTGATCTAATGGTAGCCCAGTTCCTTCCAAAGTTCATACAGAACATAAACACAAGCCAAAAAGTACATAGAGGTCTAGAACAAGATTACAAGCCCTTTGTAAATAACCCCTGGCTGTCACATATAACCAGGGTACTGATACGCTATCAGCTCTAAGAGCTACTTTTTGTTAGGGGCTGATTATATTGAAACCCCGCAAGGGCACAGATTTTGATCGAATTCTCTATCTTTAGCTTGTCAAGAGAAAGCATCAATACCCCATGCCTAGATTGAAGGCAGAAGACGAGAGGGTCATTGCAGCCATCACTCCACCAAGTAGTAAAACCTACTTTACAGATGGATCACTCGATCTTGTAACCTACACTGCAGGTGCCGGCTTTGCAGCAAGGGATGCCACAAAATCCATGAGGATCCCTAGCCCAAGTGTTCGTGAGCGAAAGACACATCCATACAAATTCTAGTGCAGCCATTGACAGTCTACAACAGAGCATGCCCAATGACAACATCTACTTCCTTGACAACTGTGCTCACCACAGCGTAGAGGATTCTTGCTAATGGTAGAAGAATCATAAACTGGTTCTCCAGCTACACAGGTATGAGAGGGAAAGAACTTGCTGACAGACTAGTCGAAGCAAGCAGGGGTATACCCCCAAATTCCATGGTCATTAACTCAAGCCAAAAAATCATAAGCACAGGTCCAACACCACAGGACTAGCCACTCTCCTGCAGTTACACAGAAAGGAAGCGAGAACCTCCCCCTAGGCCAGATGGTACTCAGTCGCCACAGGCTATGAAGCCACTGAAACAATTAATAAAGATGCCGAAATCAATAGTCACAGAATCAGACTAGGCTAACAATGCGCATGGCAAATTATAGAGACAACTGACTATGCAGACAGGTGTTGCAAACACTGATGAGCCTGTAACACTACTTACAGAGTTGTGAGCACACGATTTCTGAGATGGGTTACTCACCACTGCGTCGGGCTGCTTACATCGTGACGGCTGGATAATGAGTCAGTTGAAACAGCTATAATTAGCTGACACTGGCCGGCCCATATATATGGATGGCGATCTCCTGGTATTAATACCACAATTGATGTTGTTATAATTTCGTGAGCGTCTATTTTTCTGCATGATTACATTATGATGAGGTGTCACTATACCTTTATAAGTATAATTAATATACAGACAAAAACTAACATCCACTTCGCACACATTCGTGTTAGTTTTAGCCATTGGGTAGTTTGCCCAATTAACATTCACGCCTCATTCATACTTCACCGACAGCGGAATTATATTTCAGTGAACTTGCTGGGTCCCACTTTTGTACATCTGGCATCTGTGTGTGTGTGTGTGTGCGTGTGTGTGTAGTGTGTGTAGTATGTGCGTGTGTTTAATGTTTATAGAAATAAGTCAGTATATGGTGGAGAGTATCTAAATATTATTTATAATTCTATAATATAATGATTGTTATGAATGCTTTTTATCTCAAATCTGACCATGATTTTCGCTATTATTATTCCATAAATCGTGGCATTTCTCTGAGATGCATTCGATCAGCTGAGCGAGAAAAAGCAGATTTGCTTGTTTCAACTCGAGCAACTACTAGTCGAGTGGTTCCAAGGAGGGTGAAAAACAAGTCTATAAACTTCCAATACATATGCTGTATATCTGACATCTGTATTATATCTCAATGGTATACAGGTGAATAAGGTGGAAGGAACAGCCGCACTCGTTCTGGATGCTCCTTCACCAATGCTGCTAAAATTCATATAAAGACCTCCAACTCCCTCTAACAAGCTGTCCGGCGAAGAAATCTACATTCAAATAGGATTCATCACAGAACGCTGTCAAAGAGAGGTTGAACAAACGACATTGCCGTCATCGCCTCCAGTTCGCGCATCAGTGCATGGGAAGCTCCATTGCTGGATGAGAAATAACAGGTGTAAACATCATTATCCTTTTTCAGCTGTTCATAGACAGTGATAGTATCATAGTTTATGTTCTGATTTTCAACTAAGTGAATACAGGAAAAATCGTTTTTTTTACGAAGTGGAATACATTAGAGCGACATTTTTGTTTTATTTGTGTTACTTATACAGCCGATATATTTTTTTTTTTTTTTTTCTCACCCAATTTATAATTTTTCGACATGTTGCAAACATTGAATCGGATCTGTATTGACATCAACTTTGCATTACATTGGTAACTATTACCATATTACTGATCAATGCTGAACATCAAATCAGAATTGATCGTTGATCATAAACAGGACACTAATAAAGACAGATACATGAAACTAGATGTTTGGTCATCTTTGATCATTCATGCTGACACTTCCGTTTCTTTGAGCCCCTCGAATGTGCAGAGGCAGGAATGTCTCTTTTCAAAGTTCAACAGTAATTTCAGCCATCATGACTGAAATCCCACCGTCCCTGATACCTGGTCTCCATCTCCTTCATGTCTTGATGAAAATCTCCCCCCCTGCTCGTCGCTCATTGATCCCAGATTCTCAGGAAAACCGATCTATGTGTGAGAATAGGTAGTGCATTTTGATGTCATTTTGCATCCCAGGTTTTTGAAGGAAGTCAGCATTTTGGTGACGAGTTCTGCGTAGTTGCTGGCCTTGTGCCAAGAAGTTCTTTACGACCAGAACAAATGCCTTCCACGCTTCCAGTTTGACTTATTCATTTAGTTTTCAAACTCTGGATCTCTGATGAGCTGACGTAGTTGGAGGTCCGTCAAAGATGCAGCTTTCAATTTCTCCATGGTCACTCCTGGAAAAGCAGGCACAGGTGAGTGAAGCAGCCACCATCCTTGTCCAGAGCTTTGGTGAACTGCTTCATCAAAGCCAAGCTTAATGTGCAGGGTGGGAAGATATCCGTCTCTGTCCACCAGAGGGGCGTTGATGAGTTCTTTTTATCTGTTAGGATCCAATTCCTCCTACAGAGACCACTCCTTTTTCTGTAATGCTGAGCTCGGTCCCTACTATCCCACATGCACAGAAAGCAAAGGGGACTTGGTGAAACCGGATGCTGTCCCAACAAAAAGTTCACCATCTTCAGGTTTAACACAGATCATCCACTCATGCTGACAATAACGAATTTTCTCCCAAAAGATACTTCAACGTTTCATACTTCTTCAGTGTAGTCGAGTGAGCCAGTGGTATAGAGGCAAACTGGTTGCCGTTGTGCACCAGAACGGCTTTCAGCGATCTCTTGCTGCTGTCAATAAACAGTCTTCATTCTACAGGTTGGTACTGTGGCAATCCAAGATTGTGCAGAAGCTGTGAAACATCTGCACAGTACACCAAATCTTTCTCTTCAGAGAAAAAACGAAGGTATTCTTGATGTCTGTTGTGGTAGAAAGTGATACGAGTACTGTCAGAAAGAAGGTTTTTTTCTTTCAGTCTTGATGCCAACAACTCGGCGGATGACTTTGGCAAGTTGAGGTCACGGACAAGATCATTTAGCTCCTTCTGGGAAAAGGGATGCGGAGCGTCATCGGCATCATCGCTAGGAACTACTTCTTCATTGTCTTCAATACTGGAGAATTCTTTGTCACTTAACTCAAGAAGTTCTGCTGTGACAGGTACTGGAACTTCATCACAGTGGGGTACAGGACGACGTGCTGATTCAAGATCAGGACACTTGAGGCTGATC
Organism: Penaeus monodon; assembly: GCF_015228065.2. Lineage (NCBI taxonomy): Eukaryota > Metazoa > Arthropoda > Malacostraca > Decapoda > Penaeidae > Penaeus > Penaeus monodon. The sequence continues at coordinate 25,830,235 of NC_051397.1, forward strand.
TGGTTCTTTCTGTTGATCCCAGTCAAATTAATAGCGCAGAAGTAACAGTCACTGACATGGTTTTTCGGCTCTCTCCAAATCATAGGAATTCCAAACTACAGCCCATCCTTCTTTCCATGGGTCCAGCGACGTAGATACTCGGTGCATTTCTTGCAGACCATGTGAGGTGCCCAAGCTTTGTCCTGATCACCAAGTTTCATGCCAAAATAAGCATGAGAAGCACGCTTTACGAAACTTGTGACTGGTTCCCTGTTAGGAACAACGGTGTATTCGCCGCAGATGTAGCAGAATACATCCGGCTTATTTCTGCAAGACCTTCTGGACGAATCCATATCATTCATCTGAATAAGGAAAAAATGTCTGTTAGCAAAAAATGTGCGGTCAAAACTTGAATATTATATCGTAATACCCGCCACGAAAGTGCTAATACCCTTATGTATGAACAAAACCTGTAAAAAACAATATTTGGCAATAGAACACAAATTTGACCTGATTGAGCAAAATCAATGTTATTTTTTAATTCAGGCATCAAAATTGTCTAAAATCAGTTAAAAAAGTATTGACGATTTTTTTGCTGTTGACCAGTGTTATCTATCATTAATTACTTTTCAGATGCGACAGACGACACATGTAAAAAACGGCCACGTGATCAAATAATTAGGGTGGATTTTCATGAATGGTGTTGGTGAACTCGCTGAAAAAGAAGGAAGATTCAAGTTGTTAGAAGAAATATTCCTCCCATTAACACGTTGCTATCCTTTCGCCCTTCCTAGAAACAAATCCGTGCAGGATAACTACCCAATGCACACATCAAGGGCAGTTACGAAATGGTTCGATGACCAAAACCACATGGAAGTCCTTCCGCGACTAAGCAAGATTTAAACCCGATGAAAAATGTTTGGGTGAATATTGTCAATGTTTGGGAGACGGCCAATGAAAGAACCCCCAAAGGTAACAGATCATGCTAAACGGGAACGGAAAGTGTTACGGAGGAAACCGAGACCTCACATAAGTACGGCATCTCTGTCCCTGGGATTATACAAGGTTTTGAATAACGATAGATTGTTATTATAAGTATGACTGCCCCCAATGTTGGTGTTTCTTTTCTAAAATTATTACCGTTTTTCTTTTTACAAATAAGCCGATAGGAAAAATGTCTTTATATATATATATATATATATATATATATATATATATATATATATATATATATATATATATATATATATATATATATATATATTATATTTTTCTGTCAACTATATGTTATGATATTTTGCGCGAGAAGGGATTCAAAATGTATTTTAACCATGAAACCAATTATTCTAAATAAAAATGTAGCCCTACAAAAGTTTTGTGTTCATTTGCAAAATTTATTGAGTCGGTGTTTGGATCTGGCGAAAAGAAAAGTCATTTTATCATTCATAAACATATGATTAATATATGAAGACTTTGGTTTTGTTTTGGGCTATTCTTATCTACACCTACGCATATGCTATAATCGAATATGCATTGACAAGCAAAAGGAAATAAGATTGAACATATAAATAAAAGTATATGCAATAGCTTTTCAAAGTATTAGATATCGTACAGCACATGTATTAGGAGAAAATCTTAGACTTTTGATATTCACCCTCTTTGAAACCACCCAGCTTGTAGCTCCTCGAATTGAAACAAACAAACATGTATTTTCTCACTCGGCTGTTCGAATGTGGATGCTACTCCTTAGAAAAACGTATTGAATAATAGCGAGATTTTAGCATTAGAAACGAACTATACATAATGTGTCGTTACTCAACACCAAGTATTGTATTTCCATAGACACACACACGCACGATGACAATGACAAAGCATCTATATCATTTTAACCTACTGCGGTTTTGCGTCCGAAGTATGTTCTGTAATGAAAAATACGTTGCATGTTTTCTGTTTATTTAATCAGTATTTGTGACGGGAAAAAAACAGTCACTTAATTACTTCGATTAGCCGCTTCTAGATGGTGTAGCGACGGCCCACAGAGAGGCATTTACAAAGGTATCAACGATTTTGAAAAGATTTTTATTTAATTTAGCTGGTATACAAATATGTTTAAATAATATGCAGCTATAATTGAAAATTATTGTGTTGAAAGAAAGGGAACATACTCCATAAGTGTTGCCATGTCGATAAACAAAACATTCCAGGAAATTGTACTTTGAAAAATATCCTACTACAAAGTCAATGATAACCAATACCACATGATTTGTTATCACTTGTTTGAAGAAAACGAAAATGAAATGGTTTACGTAGTTTTCAAAAATAGATACTAATACACTTGCTGGTCATTTAACTTCTAACAATCACACTCTTTCTGACATATTATGTGAGTGTGTGTATGTATGTAATACACAAAAAACAAATACACACAAAAACACACACACACACAAAACATCAACTAATATATATATATATATATATATTATATATATATATATATATATATATAGTATAGATAGATAGATAGATAGATAGATAGATAATAATAGATAGATAGATGGCTAGATATAATAAATAGATAGATAAGATTAGATAGATAGATAGATGGATATATATATAATATTATATATATTAATATATATATATAATATAATATATATATATATATATATTATATATATTATATATATAGTATTATATATATAATATATATATAGATAATATATATATATAGTATAATATATATAATATATATTATAATAATATATATATTAGATTAATATATATATATTATATATATATATAATAATATATAATATACTATATATATAAATATATATAAATATATATATATAATATAGATATATATAGAATGATATTTATATATATATATATATATATATATATATATATATTTTTATGTATATATATATATATATATATATTTTTTATATATATATATATATATATATATATATATATATATATATGGGCCGCGGGGATCGAGTGGTTAGAGCATCGGACTAAAGACTGTCAGGACGGTAATCTGAGTTCGAAGGTTCGAGTCACCGGCCGGCGCGTTGTTCCCTTGGGCAAGGGACTTAACCTCGATTACCTACCTAGCGTGTATATATATATATATATATTTTATATATAATATATATATATATATATAGTATATATATATATATACATACATACACACACAAAACAAACACACCCCATCTGTGTGTGTATATATATATATATATATATATATATATATATATATATATATATATATATATATATATATATATATATATATATATATATATATATATATATATATATATATACATATATAATAGAAAGGGCAATATTAAAAATATTTTTGAATGATAAGAAGAAATGTTCGTGGGAGCAAGAACAAACCTAAATCAGAACTTTTCTTAGAAGTTATAAAAAGGAGGTAGGCAGGAAATGCGCTGAAGCAGAGCGGAAATCGGTGGACTGATATGAAGATAGATAGGGGTCCCCGAGGCTCTCTAGGCGTAGCAGAAGTAGACCAGATGTGAGGTGAGCGACGACATTGAAAGGGCAGAGATCAGCACAATTCAGAAATTCATGGAGGTCTAGGGGGGTATTGGTTCATCTGTAGTTACCATATGGTGATGATCATATATATATATATATATATATATTATATTATATATATAAAATATATATATATATATATATATATATTATATATATATATATATATATATATATAATAACATATATACATATATATATATATATATATATATATATATTATATATATATATATATATTATATATTATATATATGATATATATATATATCTATATATATTCTATATATATATTTATATATAATTATATATTTATATATGATGTATATTATTATATCTTTTATCTGTATTATTATATATTATATATATATAATATCTATATAATATAATTAATATTATATATTATATATATACAATCATACTATCATATATTACATATACATAATGATATATCTAAGTACAACTAATATATTATTTATGTTATGTATAGTATATAGTGTATGTATGTATATATGTTATATATTATAGTATATATATATAGTTTGTGTGTGTGTGTGTGTGTGTGTGTGTTTGTGTGTGTGTGTTCGTGTGTGTGTGTTCGTTTGTGTGTGTGTGTGTGTGTGTGTGTGCGTGTGTGTATGTGTGTGTGTGTGTGTGTGTGTGTGTGTATGTATATGTGTGTTTGTGTTGTGTGTACTTGTGTTTTTTATTGTTCAAAATGATAACCATGAACTTGTTGATAGTACTAGGAAACTTAGAACGAAATTAGAAATGCTCAGGTAGAGACTTACAATGATAAACTTTGTGACGTCAATCTGGCGTATCCTGAAACGGTTATCAATCTAGATGTCGTCACCTAGGTAGACCTCTCGACGTAGGCACCAGACCGGTCGGTCACTGTGGCTTTTGTAAAAGAATAAGATTTGCTCTCTTGCCTTCGTCTTGGTGGACATTTTTTCATCATTGTTTGTCCGCTTACTTCAAGTTTTAATTATTATTCTCCACTTCGCTTTGATGCAATTAGTAAGGGGTACATTAGTAAGTATTAGTAAATACGTATGCGACATTTCCTGAAAGAGCATCCTATGCATTTATTGAGAAAGGGAGAGACTGGCACCATTGATGAGAAAGCAAAATTATTGCATATCGAAATGAATTACTTTTCAAGCAATGCTTGAAAGATAAATTAATGAAAACAGCAACGCACGTGTTTACTTTTTTGGTTTTTAGAAATTTTTTTCCATCGTGGTCATCTTTTGATTAAATGATTAAATTTTCTCTCATTCTTCATTAAAGAAAATCTTCCCAAGGAAACATTTTTTTAAAGACAATCTCAGATCTACAGTGCATTTTATGTGCCTTTTGTCACTATCTTTCAACCTTTTTCCAACTAATATACGAAAATATTGATTCATTGCTTCGCTCACTTTGGAATATTCTTCCAGTGTTGCTGCCATTGTTATTCGTCTACAAGCCTACACTTTTTCGAGGATTTCATAACACTAAATAAAAGATACATATAGATTATTATGATAGCCTTTCGATATTTTTTGAGCATTTACTTTCCTTAGACACGCCTGTCATCATTATTTGTTTATTTATTTATTTGTGTCTGCGTGTGCGCGTGATTGTGTGTGTGTGTGTGTGTGTGTGTGTGTGTGTATGTGTGTGTGTGTGTGTGCGCGCGTGTGTGTGTGCGTGATTTTGTGAGTGTGCACGTGATTGTGTGTGTGTGTGTGTGTGTGTGTGTGTGTGTGTGTGTGTGTGTGTGTGTGTGTGTGTGTGTGTGTGTGTGGTGTGTTTCTTTTAATATGAATAGTTTGCCCTTCTTTCTTGTTCACTGATAAATAGTATCTAAAATACCTATTTTATCTTGGAGGCTGATTTGTAGGATATTGCATTTCTTTATTTATTTCTTTGCTAAGACACATCATTTCTTAATGAGTTTTTTTTTTCGCCGAAGTGCATCTTCTTTACATATTCATATCACATGCGATGTTGAAGATGTGTTTGACGGTGAGAGGTATTACTGACCTTGTTTGGATCAATGATATTTGTATTACAGTGACATATTCAAATAAACTAATACCCTTACCTGAATATAATCTTAGAATACAAACATATTAAATGTGAATGTCATCTTTCAGAAATACATGTAGAAACGACCTTAAGCTCGATATAACTGAAAGTCACCGTTGACCTGATAACCAAAAGTAAGAAGTATTCAGCGACACTTAACAACTTGAAACCCGAGAATCTCTCAGCTTCATATTAACATCGGTTTCTTCTTGAACAGGCAGTATCAAAAAAAATATTAAATTTCACCACTTCTCGTTTATGAATCTTGCTCAGCACGTAAATAGAGTCAGCGTCTCAAGTCATTGTAGATATCTCGCACGCTAGGTTAATGAAGTACAGATAAGAGTGCATGATAGACTTGGTGTAATTGCCGGTTATCTTTGTCGTCACGCCTTGACATTACTCTAGGCAACATCAAACTAGATGTCAGTCATACATTTTAAAGGTAGAGTCATACTACAACAAAGGAATGTAATGGATTTAAGAAGGTGACTACTGATAATAGCAAATCATTAATATTTCCTTTGCGGCGCAGGATGTCATATACAATGTTTATCTTATTCGACTTGTTCCTTGTTATTTAAAACATTTAACAGACCCAAAGGATTTTGTAATACGTTTAAATATACTGCAATTTTAAGTAGATTAATATGAGTGTAAGAAAAGATACTAGCTTGGGAAATGGCGCACTGGCCACACCTGAAGTAACCAATGGATTACATATGATGTTGACTCTAATTAAAGCATTCATGGCGATTGCGATCTGTGATAGAATTTAGCTGTAATGTTGACTCTAATTAAAATATTCATGGCGATTGCGATCTGTGATAGAATATGGGCTTGCTAAAACTTTTATTCTCTCTAAAAGCATTCTTGCAGATCTGGATTTTGACACTGATATTTTTGGGGGGTATTGACGTTAAGCATGCTTTAGCTAGTATGTGCACTTTCTAGTTTCCAGAAATACAGTCACTTTTCATACTCTTTCTTCGTAATATAAATAAACACGACAGTCACGTTGAAAGAAAAATAATATGACAGTAATAACACAGCTTACCAGTTACTTTTTTGTACATCTTTTCTCACAAAAGTTGTCTCTACTAATATGTAACTGTTGCAGTACAATAAAATTTCATTTCTAAAATCTTAAGTAAAAGAAAGGCCAAAGCTCTTTCATGATGTCATTTTATACATCTTAAAGCTGGATGAGCGGAATTTGCATCTGCTTTAAGACTGTGAGTTTAAAAAAATGAAGAAAGGTTTTCCTTTTATTTTTCGCCTCGCGCGTGTGTAAACAGACGCATGTGTTCAAACGTGTTCGGACGCCACATGTTCTCGTGTGAATGTGTGTTCAGACAACTCTCCAACACAGCCATCGGCCTCCAAATCCCACTCATATATCCTGTAACTCCAATAATCCTCCTGCGTCCACTTGAAAGCCCGACCTTAAGCCTCTCAGCATCCTAGGTCAAACAATCTCCCACATATCTCCACTCGATCCTGCTGAGACTCAGGAAAGTATTTGGCATGTTGTGAAATCTCTCTCTCTCTCTCTCTCTCTCTCTCTCTCTCTCTCTCTCTCTCTCTCTCTCTCTCTCTCTCTCTCTCTCTCTCTCTGTCACCCATCTACTCATTCACGTAGGCACGCAAGCACTTCACTGTCTCTTTTCTGTTAAGAAATATTTCAAGGTTAATACAAGTACAATTAAGTAAAGCAAGTACAATTAGTCATGTTTAGATTCAATCAGCACTGTGCAAGACATTTGCTATATATATATATATATATATATATATATATATATATATATAATAATTATATATATATATATAGATATATATAATATATATATATATATATATATATATATATATATATATATATTATAATATATATATATATATTATATATATTATACTAAATATACTATAAATAATATATATATTCATATTAAATTATATATATAGTCATATTAATATTATATATATATATATCATATAATATATATTACTATAATATATATTATTACACTGTAAAGGATTATACAGTAAAAACGTACATAAAAAATACAATTTTGATTGAATTAAATTAAAGTAAAGTTCTTTATATTTTTAGCTTACATTCCAAGAAAAATGTAGCTTATAAAATAGATTTTCTTTAAGTTACCAGCAGGCACAACATAATGCATGTTTATTTTGGGATTGCAAAAAACAAACAAAAATGTGGTGTGGTTCGGTGTAACGTTACAGCTAAGGTGTTTATTAAAAACTGCGTTAATAACGAAACATTAGCAGACATTTTGCTTGCCTTGGCCTCATAACATTTGTGTTTGCTCAGTAGTACAAACAGACACAGACACAGACACACACGTACATCCCCCCCACCCAACACACCACACACACACACACACACACACACACACACACACACAAAACACACACACACACACACACACACACATATATATATATATAAAATATATATATATAATATAGTATATATACTATATATATATATATATATATATATATATATGTATACATAAAATTTATATATATGTATACATACATATATGTATATATATATACATATATATACACATATATACACATGTGTGTGTTTGTGTGTGTGTGTGTGTGTGTGTGTGTGTGTGTGTGTGTGTGTGTGTGTGTGTGTGTGTGTGTGTGTGCATGTTTGAGTGGGGTGTGGTGTGTGTTGTTGGTTGTGTGTGTGTGTGTGTGTGTGTGTATGTGTGTGTGTGTGTGTGTGTGTGTGTGTGTGTGTGTGTGTGTGTGCGAATGCAAGTCATACATATATTGCATTAATTCCTTCTAATAATTCAGTGTTTATAGTTCTTGAATTGTGGTAATCTAAGATTACTACCAACCTTTTGCTTATCCTTATAACATTTCCCTAAATGTTTCCTTTTCATAAACATTTCCCCTTTTCACTTTTCACTATAAAATCCTTCATAAGTGTCTCCCATCAACCAACCAAATTCACGCTTTGCCTGCGGTCATTTCACTCTCATCTTATCTTCTACTGTTTCCTTGCCTTTGTCCCTTCAGTGATTCCATAGACTACGCCTTATCTCTCGACGTCTGCCGTAAAGACGTTGAGAAGGGCTGGCGAGGATATGGGTTTCCTCTTTTGATTTCTCGGCTCCTCTCCTCCTGCCTCCCCCATCTCTCTTTCTCTCTGCCTCTCTCTCTCTATCAATCTATCTCTGTTCGATAAAGAAAATAACAAAGGAATTTTCACTATGTGTTATGTATTTTTTGTTGCCGAAAAAAAAAATCATTTTATGTCCCTTTTACTTTATGTTTACATACACATCTACATGTAATTTGTAACTTAAAAGCCCTTTAAGGAGGCATTATTATAAGGGATTAAGTGTATTTAAAATTCTAGACACAGTTTTTTCCACTTGAGGTGATTGGAGACGATAAAAGGGGTAAAAAAAAGAAAAAAAAGGAAAATAAAAAAAAAAAAAACAAAAAAAAAAAAAATTTTTCCCCTTATTTTATAACCAAAAACAAAACAGGGACTAGTAGATCGGACAATTTGTAATAAATAAAATTTATCATAAAAAATAAACCAAAAATATATATTGCACAAGATTATATCTATTTTAAAAAATACACACATAAAAAACCACATAAAAAAAAATGTTTTTTTAAACATACCCAAAAAACATAATAAAAAAAACCCAAAAAAAAAAATAAAAAAAAAAAAAAAAAAATAAAAAAAAAATTTTTTTTATATACAAAAAAAAAAAAAAAAAAAAAAACACACATAAAACCCTACAAAAACATTAATACACAAACAAAAAAAAAAAAAAAAAAAAAAAAATATTTAATATTATAAAATATATTATATATATATAATATATAATATTAATTTTTTAAAAAAATACATTTTCCCCAATTTTTCTTTTAAATAAAAACCAAAAAAAATTATCTTCTTCCTTTTAAAACGGTAGGTTTATGTCCTAAAAAAAAAACCCCCCGACCCTTTTTGGTTTTTTAAACAGGGCAATTTTGGGAATAAAACCTAATTCCCCCAAAAATTCTTTTTTGATTGAATTGAGTACGTTGGGTTTTTAGGAGGTCGGGGGGTACTTAAATCATTTCTAACCGGGTTACAGTTTTGGGGCTTAAAAAAAAAGAGGGGAAAAAGAGGATTTTTCCCAGGGAACCGGGGGTATAAAACGGATTTAGCGTGGCACTAAACCCCCCCCCCGAGTGCAAATTTGGGAGGGTAGTTTTAAGGGGTTATGTTTCGGGGGCATTTATGTGGTGGTGGGAAAAAGTCCCCGTTTTTTTTTTTTTTTTGATTTCCACATTTTTACAAAATGTTTCCGGGGGAAAATTTTGGCCTTGAAAATTTTTTTATTTTCTAAAACCCGGGGGCGGTGGGAATTTCTTATTGTTGAATTTGGGGATTTTAACAATGGAGGGGGTCAGTTTTGAAGAAATAAATTATATATGTTATTTTATTATTATAATATTTTTAAATTTTACCAAATAGGGGGATATTAATAAAAAGATATTAATAAATTTTTTTTCCCCAAATTTTTATTAATAGAAAAAAAACCCCTAAATAAATTCGTAACACATAATAATGAACAATCTGAATTAATCCATTAAAAAAAAAAAAAAAAAAAAAACCCAAAAAAAAAAAAATTTTCTTTTGACATTTTGCAGACCCTGAATAATGAAATAGTTTGAAGAAATTGGGTGATTAAAACCGTGAAAAAGCCTTAATAAATTAAACATACAGAAAACATGATTCTTATTAAAAAGGTTTAGATTTTTAAAATAAACATAACAGCCCATTTTGTGATTTTTTTCCTAAATCCAAATTAAATAAAATACTTTTTGGGATGGATAGTTTTTCTTTTTTTTTTTTTTTTTCCAGAATTTTAAAACTTTTAAAACCGAAAAGGATATTCGTAGAAAAATTTTTTTTTTTTAAAACGAGGGAAACTGGATAACCTTTGTGTCTGGTTTGGGGTATAAGGAGAGGGGGACGGGAAATGGGGGGGCAAAGGGGAAAATTATTGGGCTTATGGAAAAACCCGGGGGGCAGATTGTTTATTAATTTTATACTTCGAATTTCGGATTTTTACGGGATTTAAAATAGTTTGTTTGTGCAAGGAGGGTTCTAAATAGGAAATGTGGGAATTTAAGTAGAATCTGGATACCTTTTACCCCATTTTAAAATTCTGAATTTTTATTTTGTTAAATTTGGATTATGACTTCCATGTGTTCCTGAGTAATTAGTTCCCAATTTTTCATTTAAATTTTTTGGGGGGGCAGGGAAAAAGGGTGGTTCCCCTCGTAAACGATCCCATAGTAATGGGCTTTTGAATGGCCTGGGCCGTTTTTTTCAGTTATAAACCCTTTTAGCCTTTATGAGGGTTTCCAGGTTTTTTGGGATTAATTTTAAAATGAAAAATTTAAATACAGGCAAAAATTTAATTTAAAGTTTAGGGGGGGGAAAACTATTTGGGTATCTGAACCACAAAAACAAATCCCGGCAAATTATTTAAAAGGGAATTAAAATTGGCAAATTACCTTGTTAAAAATCCCTTTGGGATTTTTTTTTTCCCTTTCTTCTGATTGGGGGGTTTTAAAGTGAAAAGGGGGAAAGGGAGAAGGTTTTGTGGTGACACCGCGTGTTCATGTTTTATATTGGTTTTCAAAGGGGTGATTATGGGCGGGTGATTTGGGACTTAGTGGGGTTTATTAAAGACGTAAAAAAATTTTGAATTAAATTTTGGTAGAATCTGAACATTAGCCTGTTATTCTTAATAAATCTCTTAAAATTGAATATACATGTTTTTTTTCCTTCAAAATTTACCTTTTATTTTCTTTATTTCTCAAGGAAATTTTAAAAAAATCCTTGTAGGCGTTTGAAAAACTGGGCCGTCCCAGAAACCTTTATTTTTAATTTTATAAAGATTTCAAGAATCTCAAAACACGCCTGGCCTAGGGGGAATAAAGTTTCAAAAAATAAAAGGCCCCCCCCCCCCACTTTCGGGATAAATTTTTGGTTTAATTGAATTATCTTAAAAGAGGTTTTTATTTATTTTTTTTCCAAAGGCGGGTTAAAGTTGAAAGTGGGAAATGGTCAGAATGTTGGAGGGGGAGGGATTTTTATATTTTAGATTATAAAGAATCACATTTTTGGACACGGGAGGTTGGGCAGAGAATCAATGAATAGATTTGCATTCGGGATTACCCAAAAAAAATTTTAAAACCTGAAAATATTTTGGGGTCCATTTTTATTTTTAACCCAAAAAATTTTTTACTGGGGGGAAAAAAAACCCCAATTCTTTTTTAAATTATAAGAGTTTTAAGGAAGTTTACAAAATTAGATCCAAAAAGTTGGGGAAAAAATAAAGGGTTCCATCAAAGGGAATTAAAAAAAACCCCCAAACCACTTGCGGAAAAATTGTTTTTCCCCCTGGTGGGCCTTGGGTGTGGCACCCTGGTTTTGCTTAGAGGCTCGGGTTAGGGGGGCTGGTGAGGAGAAGCGGCGGCCATGGGGACACCAAGGGAACTTGCGGGAAAAAATGAAGGGGAGGAAGAGGGTTAGCCTGGGCGGGGTCAGTTGTTTGTCCCCCACCCGGGGGGGCGGGGGGGTTGGGGCCCCGGGGGGCAAAAATTGAAAAAAACCCCTGTGCCCGGGAATATGGGGGATGGGCAAAACCCACGGGGGTAAACTGGTTTTACCCGCGCCCCTCCCGTGGCGGTGGAATAGCCGCTTGGCCGGGTTTCCCTCGGCTGGGGCCCGGGCGAGGAAGTCGCATGTCGGGGCTTTTTCCTTGGGGAAAGGGGACGGTGTCGCGGGGGGCTTGCGCGACGGCGCGCGGAGACGGAGGGTCGCGTCCATTTCTCCTCGCGTGATCCTACACCCGTTTTCCCTGACTATCAAGTGCGATAGTTAAGAGGGGGAATTTTCCTTCTCGTTTTGCTGCATGTGCTCCCATTTGTTGCCGTCTTGGCATGGTGGGGGGCAGAAATCTTCAATTATAAATGTTCGTGCCAGGATTTTCCCCCTGTCAGGGAAAAAGGTTCTCTCTGGGCGTAGGACGAAAATTTTGGCGACGATACCCCCGGTTGGTGGGTTGCCATTTCCCAACTCTATGCAGCCTCGAAGCGTTCAGTTTCCCTCAGAAGTTCGAAAAACTTTCCCCCCTGGCACTGCCCCCAAATTCTCTTGGGGGGTCATCTGCAATGCCACAAATCCGAAGATTGTTACGGCGGCCTTTGATGTTTTGGGGTAGTAAAGCCTTTCTCGATTCGTTCGAGCCCGATTTTAAATGATTGTTTTCAAGGAGAGTGTTTTGTAGGTCAGAGGAGAGACGGCGATTTTCGTTCCCCCAAGCTAGTATTTAGCGGCCATTTTCTCCATTTTTTTGGGGTGGAATTCCGGCTTTTGATCAGGTCTTTAATTTTACAATCGTGATCTGATGCTTTTTTTGTTTATGGTATCCTTCAATTGTTTCTTAAAAATTTCCCTTTTGATCGTCCAGCAGTTTTTTCAGTGCTTCAAGATCCATGTAAGGCGGAGTCAGCAAAGGGGGGAGGGAGGTGCTTGCTGAGCGATTCGTGACGTCACGAACCTTTGTGCGCATGCGTTAAAAACTTTTTTTTTTTTTTTTTTCCCCGGGGGTTCCCCCGGTTAAAAAAAAATTAAAAAATTAAAAATTTAAAAAATATAAAAAATAAAAAAAAAAAAAATTTTAAAAAAAAAAAAAAAAAAAAAAAATTAAAAAAAAAAAAAAAAATTTTTTAAAAAAAATTTTAAAAAAAAAAAAAAAAAATAAAAAAATAAAAATAAAATTTTAAAAAAAAAATTTTTAAAAAAAATTTTAAAAAGAAAAAAAAAAAAAAAAAATAAAAAAAAAAAAAATTTTTTTTTTAAAAAAAAAAAAATTTTTTTTTTTTTTTTTTTTTTTTTTTTTTTTTTTTTTTTTTTTTTTAAAAACTAATTAAAAAAAAAAAAAAAAAAAAAAAAAAAAAGGGGGGTTTAAAAATTTTTTTTTTTTTTTTTTTTTAAAAAAAAAAAAAAAACAAAAATATTTTTTTAAAAAAAAATTTTTTAAAAAAAAAAAAAAAAAAATTTTTTTTTTTTAAAAAAAATTTTTCTAAAGTTTTTTTTTTTTTCCGTACCCCCATCGGGGTTTTTTTATAAATTGAAAATTATTTTTTCGAAAAGGGCAAAAAAAAAATTTGCTAAAAAAAATTAAAACCCTTTTTAAAAAGGGTTTCCCGGGGGGAAATTTTTTTCCCAAAAACATACAAAAAAATTTTTTCTTAAAAAAAGAAAAATTTAATTTTGTGTTTTCCACCAGAATTGCCCCCAAAAGGGCCATGGGAAATCATTAATTGAAAAAATTTAAAAAAAAATAATTTGTTTTTAACCCAAAAATTTTTTATTTTAAAAAAAAACCAAAATCCCTTTAAAATATGGGGGTTTTTTCCCCAAAAAGAAGAAAAACCTAAAGGGGTTTTTTCCGACCCTTAAGGGAATTTGGTTTTTTTTTTTCCCACTATTTTGGGTTTTTTTTTTCCCCAAAGAATTCGGGGGGCCTTTCTTGGGGGGTTTGGGGGCGCCCCCTAGTGGGGGTTTTATAAAAAAAAAAAATTACATTTTTGAATGATAACAAAATGGAAAAAAATTTCCCCCCAAAAAAATTTTTTTAAATTGCCCCCGAGAACAAAATTTTAAAAAACTTTTTAAAAAATCAAATTTTTTCCCCAAAAGTACCTAAAAATTTAATTTTAAAAATTTTGGAAATAGTACGGGTTTAAAACCTTTTAAAAAATTACACATACCATTAAAACCACCCCCAAAAAAAATGGTAAAAAAGGGGGGGGTAATTTTGGGGGAAAGGTTTTAGATTTGAACCCCCCGGGCCCCCCTCGCGTTTAAAAAATGGTACGTGGGTCAGTAAAAAAAATTTATGTTTTAGCAACAAAAAGGGGGGGAAGGTACGTTTTGGAAAAAAAAAAAAGTTAGGGGCTTAAAATTTACAAATTTAAAAATTCGGGTTTTCTAAAAAAGGAACAAACCAAAAAGAAAAATATGATTTTTTTCCCCCCCATAAAAAATTTGTTCATTTTGGGCAAACCGAAAAAAAAAGGGCATGGTTTTCAATGGGAAAAGAGTTTAAATTAAACCCTTTTTATTAAATTCCCCCTGTCCCGTCTCGTTCCCCCCCCCTTTTTTTTTTTTAAACTTTTTTTTCCCCCTTTTTTCCTTTTTTTTTTTCCTTTGTTTTTTTTTCCTTTTTCCTGTTTATTTTTTTTTTTCCCCCCCGGGGGCCGGATTTTTTTTAAAAAGTTTTTTTCCCCAAAGTTAAATCTGGTTTAAATTGTGGGTTACACTCGTCTTTCACCCGGGTATTTTCCAGTTTGATTTCGGCCAAATGTTTAAAACACCCTTCCTTCCAAGTAAAAATTGGGATTATAGCCCAAATTAATATTTTAAAAAAGAATTTTAAAAAAAGCTTAAAAAATTTTTGGGGGGCCCCCTTTTAAATGGGAAACCGAAATTCCAAATTTTTGGGGGGCATTCCAGTTTTTCCAAACAAAGGGAAAAAGGGTTCTTTAACTCCCTTTTTAAAAAAATTAGAAATAATAGGGTTGTGAAAAAGTATTAGAGAGAGTCAACTTTTTTTTTTTTTTTTTTTTTTATATTTTTGTATTTAATTTTTAAAGGGGAAAAATATAAAGGTATTTTTTAAT
>NC_051397.1:25845724-25848224 GCF_015228065.2 Penaeus monodon
ATTAGCACAAAGCTGTTCGGTAGCCCTCGAATTGAAACAAACAAACATGTATTTTCTCACTCGGCTGTTCGAATGTGGATGCTACTCCTTACAGAAAAACGTATTGAATAATAGCGAGATTTTAGCATTAGAAACGAACAATACATAATGTGTCGTTACTCAACACCAAGTATTGTATTTCCATAGACACACACACGCACGATGACAATGACAAAGCATCTATATCATTTTAACCTACTGCGGTTTTGCGTCCAAAGTATGTTCTGTAATGAAAAATACGTGGCATGTTTTCTGTTTATTTAATCAGTATTTGGTGACGGAAAAAAACAGTCACTTAATTACTTCGATTAGCCGCTTCTAGATGGTGTAGCGACGGCCCACAGAGAGGCATTTACAAAGGTATCAACGATTTTGCAAAGATTTTTATTTAATTTAGCTGGTATACACAGATGTTTAAATAATATGCAGCTATAATTGAAAATTATTGTGTTGAAAGAAAGGGAACATACTCCATAAGTGTTGCCATGTCGATAAACAAAACATTCCAGGAAATTGTATTTTGAAAAATATCCTACTACAAAGTCAATGATAACCAATACCACATGATTTGTTATCACTTGTTTGAAGAAAACGAAAATGAAATGGTTTACGTAGTTTTCAAAAATAGATACTAATACACTTGTTGGTCATTTATCTTCTAACAATCACACTCTTTCTGACATATTATGTGAGTGTGTGTATGTATGTAATACACACACACACACACACACACACACACACACACACACACACACACACACACACACACACACATATATATATATATATATATATATATATATATATATATATATATAGATAGATAGATAGATAGATAGATAGATAGATAGATAGATAGATAGATAGATGGCTAGATAAATAAATAGATAGATAGATAGATAGATAGATAGATGGATATATATATATATATATATATATATATATATATATATATATATATATATATATATATATATATATGCATTATGTATATATGTGTATATATATATATATATATATATATATAAATATATAATATATAATATATATATATATATATATTATATATATATATGCATACATACATATACACATAGATATAATATATATATATATATATATATATAATATATATATATATATATATATATATATATTTATATATATATATATATATATATATTATATATATATATTATATATATATATATATATATATATATATATATATATATATATATATGACCCTCTGGCAACGTCTTTTTTAAATGGAAATGCTGGGGGGAGGGGTGTTGTCCCTCCCACCCAGCAAGTAAGGCGGGCTGTGGGTCCCGCTGGGAGGGCAAATGTCGGGGTGCAGGATTGGAGCGGAGTTACTCGTCCCGCCTCCCCCCCCGGAAAGGCGCCAACCCCCCCATGAAGTTTGGGGGGGGAAAAAGCCCTCGGGAACCCCACAGGGGATGGGGGTTCCCACAGCCTCCCGACCCCCTTTATCTGGGGCTTGTTGGGGGGAAAGGGGGCCAGAGGTGGCGTAAACCCGGAAGTGCCCCACCCGGGGCCCCTTAACCCGGCCCCTTGGGGTTTTCCCCCGGGGGTACCCCCGCTTGGAACTTTGGCCCCTTTCCCCGGCAGGATAGGGGTTTACCCTTGGTTTTGCGGGAATTGAACCCGGACTGGAAGTTAGGGGGCCTGCCCTCCCCAGAGGTGAGAAGACCTGGTAGCGGCACATCAGTGTGGGTGGTTACACCTACTACTGGTCGGGCCCCCACCCGGAGGTCACCACCCCCGGGGGTTTGTAGCCATAGCCATCTCCAGTCGACTTCGGGGGCCCGGCGGAAATTTCAAAGGTAAACACCGGTTGTTTGACGTATCAGGCATTGAGACTGAAGGGCATCCCCTTTTGGTTCCCTGTCTCTTATTGTGTATACCCCCTCCCCGATTTTCATAAAACCGATGTAAAAGAGGGGGGTTCTACCCCCAAAACCCGGGGCATCTTTTGGCAAAAGGGTTGGCCCCCGGCGAACTTTCCCCCCATTTTTTTCTGGGGCGCTTCAATGCGGTACCCCGGCTGTGCCCCGGAGCTGGCTAGGGAAAATTGTTTTTTTTCCCCCCCCCCATGGCTGGGGGGGCTGATCCCAGGGGCCGAGAATAGCCCCTTTTTCCCCCGGGACTTTGCTAGGTCCCAGAAAAGGGAGGATCTCTGGCTCCGGTACCAGCCGCCCAACTCGCATCGCTGGGACTTGGTACAGCGATAACGGGTACAGGGCCAAGGAGATCGACCCCATCCTTGGGGCCCACGCGATGGAGGATCCCCCAGAACTGCAGGGTTTACCGGAGTCCCCGAGTTCTGTGGCACTGACCATGGGCTGTTGGGGCCCTACCTGCGGGTCCACTTCAAAACCCCCCGTCCCTCCAGTGGCCACCCAAAGGGGTGTTTCATTTTGGACAGACAAGGGAAAGG
>NC_051397.1:25858224-25860724 GCF_015228065.2 Penaeus monodon
CATATACATATACATAAATACACACATACATAATATATATATATATATATATATATATATATATATATATATATATATATATATATATATATATATATATATATATATATATATACTTATACACATATATACATATACATGTACATACATACACATGTACATACACAACACACACACACACACACACACACACACACACACACACACACACACACAAATATATATATATATATATATATATATATATATATATATATATATATATATATATATGTGTGTACACACACCCACAAATATGCTTATATTAACCTTACATGCATTTGCATTTACACATACACATTATTTATAAATGTATTACATAGATACATTGTACACTTATGTAAACATTCGTACAGATGCATGAATACCCGCTGTTATGTACCTGTATATATACTTATTCAAACTACTTTTTACATTTGTTCTAAACATTAGCATTCACTGTGGCATATGTAATAAGTGGGTTTTCAACGATTTTTTGAGTGACAGCAGTGACGGAGCATTGTGGAGATGTGAGGGCAGATTATTCCATACACTTACCCCATTACATAAAATACATGTTTTTGATTGAATTGAGCCTACAGTTGGGTGCTTTAATAGTGAGTTTGATCGCAGAGGATATCTTAAATCATTTCTGAACCGGAAGAAATTATTTTCGTAGATATTGATACATTTAAAAATGAAGAGGGCGCAAAAGTAGGTATTTATATCTCTCATTGTTCGGATTACTCGTTTTTGGGCAGTTATAACGGATTTAGCGTGGTTTCATTGACAGCTCCCCTGTGTTGCAATATGTTAGATGTGGATAGATTAATGAAAAATATATGCATTTACGGGCATTTATTGTGAGAAAATCACGCGTATGGTACAAGATACCACACTGTTTATTAATTTTTTGACGAATACTGTTCGTATGACTTTTCCACGATTATTTATCATCAATGATTACTCCGAGAAATTTAGTTTCGGTTTTCCTTGACAAGGGTTTATGTTCTAATATTACCGGCAAAAGTGTAGGGGGAAGTTTCTTATTACGATTAGATATAACATAATGGGATTTAACAATGTTTAGCGTCAGTTTGTTTGAAGAAATCCAATTACTGATAGTGTTGAGTTCTCTATTGATGTTACTAATGAGTTGATTAACATCTTTACCTGAAACATAGAGGATACTGTCATCAGCATATAAGATGAATTCCAGATACGAGGATGTTTTCACCAAATCATTTATGTAGATCAGGAAAAGAAGAGGCCCTAACAGTGACCCTTGCGGTACACCATGAGATAATGGAAGGCAATCTGAATTGGATCCATTATATGAACCAAATTGATTTCTGTTTGACAGATATGCAGAGCCCCTGACGCCATAATGAGATAGTGTTGAGAGCAGAATTGGGTGATTAACCGTGTCAAAAGCCTTAGATAAATCTAGACATACAGCAACAGTGAATTCGTTATTATCAAAGGCCTTGTAGATATGGTTTGTAAATGACATAACAGCCATTTCTGTTGATTTATTCCTCGTAAATCCAAATTGGCAATCCGACAGAATACTGTTGCGTATGAGATAGTTTTCCAATCTGATATAAATGATTTTTTCCAGAATTTTACTTATTACGGGCAGAACTGATACTGGTCTGTAGTTATAAATATTGTTTTGCAACCTGATTTGTGAACTGGAGTAACCTTTGCTGTCCTGAGTTTGTGTGGGTATAAGTGGAGCAGGGGACGGGAAATGGCAGGCAAAGTGGATTTAATTATTGGCGCTGTGATGCCATCATAACCGGGGGCAGAGTTGTTCAGTTGATTTACTACTTCAGAATTTCGGATTCGGTTACGGGATTTAAAGATAGATTTGTGTTGTGCGAAGGCCCCATGGAATTCATGAAACTATGGAATATAGTGAGGAATTTGAGTAGAATCTCGTGACTGACCTTCCTCTACTTCCATCGTTTGATTCTGAGATTTATTATTTCTGTTCAGAATTGAATGATGATCTTCCATGTGTTCCTGCAGTTATTTGAGTTAGCCTTTAATTTTTCAGTATAGTATTTGCTGCGGGCAGAGCGAAACACTTTAGTGAGATGGTTACGCGCTCGTCTGAACTGATCTCCATATGTAATCGGCCGTTTTGCATATAGGCGCTGGAGCCTGTTCTTCTCAGTTATAAGAGCCTTTATTGCTGGGGTTATGTAGGGTTTATCATGTGATTTTGGTTTGATTTAGATTTTACAAGAAAATACTTATAATACACGGCTGAAAAAATAGTAATAAAGTTATCGTAAACTATATTAGGGTCATCTGAACACAAAACTAAATCCCAGCATACATTATTTAAGGAATCCCTAAATTGGCAAATTCTACCTTCGTTAAAATCCCTGTAGGTTATATTTATTTCCCTCCTTCTTTCTCGATTAAGGCGGGTTTTGAAAGTTGAAAAGATGGGGAAATGGTCAGAGATGGT
>NC_051397.1:25883224-25885724 GCF_015228065.2 Penaeus monodon
GAGCCATTATCACTTTGAAGAACAGCAGGGGCACCATGAGAAGGATGACAACAGGTTGCTGGAAGGCAACCTCTGCAGCACGTTTGGTTGGAAGAGGACGAAGAATGCAGAATTTGGTGAGATGATCTTGGTACACCATGATTCATTTAAAGTTGGAGTGTGGCACTGACCGCATGTCAGTCAAATCAACCTGGCCTCTACATGCAAATTCCTTGCTGAGGATAGGGCGCACCACAACACCCGTGGTAATTGGTCTTTTCTTTTTCTTCTGACAATCCTCACACAGTGATTTGAAGAGCTCCAAGGCCTTTGTTGTGATGTTGGCATATTTTCGTTGTAACTCCTTAATCATGCGGTCACGCCCACCATGTCCTGTTGCAATATGAGCACGTTTGATTACGCCAAAAGTCTCCTCAGTAGTTACATAATACAGGGGTGGCTCATCTACATTTGTCCGTTCTTTATATGCCTTTCCACGCCACCACATTGGAGGACTTCATATCTAAAAAGAAATATAATGCATTAATTCAGTAAAACTATAATTATCACTACTATTTTAGAGCAAATATTATGCTTATATGCTCCATGAATCTTAAAGTCAGTGGCAAGGGTTTGGAGCAGCAGTTACTGCAAAGAAATACAAACCATAGATTGATCATATCATATGCCATGCTTACAAAACATATGTCAGTCTGCATGAAATAGTCAAACAGTATGTGAGCTAGTTATAACAATGATGATTTTAATCGTAACAGTGCTGATTTATTTTCGTGAAAAATTGATCATTATGACTTGTAGTCTCTGTTACCCCATGTTCTGGCTCCTTCTGCAGCCAGACCATGGAGTAACTGAGACTACAAGAAATACTTGTCATAGTCATCAAACGGAATTTCATAACAAATGATACATAAGTGTCACGCGTGGGATTTCTTGCTGACATTACCTCTAGGTTTTGAATTGGTGCTCTGTCAGAGAAACTTTCTCTGTTATCTGACAGTAACCATAAAGGTAACACCAATAATTAACAGTGTATCATAATAGGTAATGAAAACTAATCATAGCTCAGGGATTTACAACAAATAAACAAAATAACTTACTTGGACAGAAGCTAATTGTCAGTTCTACTCTTCCTATGACTATTTGCTGATGAAATTTTAATGCTGTCTATCCTTCTGTAGTTCTCAGCCTTTGGGATAAGATATTTCTTGCTTTCTTCATAATATTTGAACAGCTCACTCTCTTCAATACTCTTAGAAGCCATTATGGACAGCGCGATAAGCAAACGGAGTTTTAAAAGCAAATCACAGGCCTGAAGAGGAGGGGGTATAAAAGAGAGAGAGAGGAAAGGCAACGCGGTAACACGGGGCAGGTGATGAAAGACGAACGGAAGTGAAGGTAGGTCAGATCAGGTCGGAGGGTCGGGCGGACTATGTGTAGGGTGGCTGGTATACGGGTGAAGGTGGAGGATATAGGAAGCGAGGAGACTGTCAGCAGGAAGCCTCCGAGCTAGTGCAGTGGTAACGTGTCGGCCTCTCATCCGAGGGGTCGGCGGTTCGCGCCCCTCCCAGGCACGAGAAGTTGCAATTGTCGGCCGGAGGTTACTGCTGTGGCTGGGCACCACGGCGGGTAAGGACTAGGTTCAGCCGAGTCAGCACCAGCTGACATACGTGAGCGAGTCGGCATTAGTCGACACAGGCCGGGCTCCCCTCATGGCATAGCCCGGGCGAGGCTAAGCTTCGCATATCGGACTTATCCTTGTCGGCAGGAGTAAATCCGCTGTTCAGGTTGAAATTAGATAGCAGCTTTATTGAAGTGGATTCCACGACATCAGCGGAAGGAAAGACAATTCGCGCCGCTGCCCTGGATAACGCGACGTCGAGAACATGACGAGGGTAGCCCAGTTTGGAGAACGGAAGGCGCAGGAAGTCGATCGCTCCATCCAGCTACTGGGGCTCACAGATGCGGAGGGCGCGGAGGAACAGCGAAGTGGCAACACCTCTCTTTACATGGAAAGGATGGTATGAGAAGAAGTGTATGTACATACCACTATGCAAATTTAATTTAGTTTTACATTGTGGGTTTCTCTACCATAGTATCAACACGGTAGAGTGTTTTACCATTCACTTAAACTTATGTAATAACCCAAC
The DNA here is from genome assembly GCF_015228065.2 of Penaeus monodon. Classification (NCBI taxonomy): domain Eukaryota; kingdom Metazoa; phylum Arthropoda; class Malacostraca; order Decapoda; family Penaeidae; genus Penaeus; species Penaeus monodon. The sequence continues at coordinate 25,885,372 of NC_051397.1, forward strand.
TAGGCTAGGGTGCAATACCAATATAAAGCAATTCATGGGCATGAATTGAAAAAAAATAATTTATCCAAATATATTTTCTGATTTCATAGACTTACTGAAGCCATCTAGTAAGATAATGTAAAAGAAAGGATAGTATTTCAGGGATTTCGTGAATTTCCTGGATATTTCAGTAAATTCACGAAATCCCCGAGTAAAACAATGATTTCATGAATTTACTGAAAATTTTAGTGATTTCGTGAAATCCCTGATATCACAACTTTACTGTAATATATATATATATATATATATATATATATATATATATATATATATATATATATATATATACATTTTTACTATATCTATCTTTCTGT
>NC_051397.1:25915724-25935724 GCF_015228065.2 Penaeus monodon
TGAGACAAAATGGCTTCCTGGTGCATCAAGGCCTATGAGAGGAAATGGTGCATCCACCCCTGGTTCATTCCATCTTGGAGCCAGTGAAAACTCATGTGTGTTTGCCGTGCGTGGCGTTCCGCATTACTATGAGACAAGATTCCTGGGGGTTGAGCGATGCCGCAAGCTGCGCCCTGTAGCCAGCAACCCACCTCTTTGGTCCTCTATTCTGGTAAGACGGGTGGCTTGATCAAGGCTCGGTCAAGTCAGTCGTCTGGTCAAATATGGCTAGGGTCAAGCAGGCACTGTTCAGTCAGTAGTGCATGGACTGCCATCAGTACTGTAAGAGTGGCTGCATATATTTCCTCACTACCCCTGTGGGTGTTGGTAGATTTTGAGCCCCAACAATAGCTTCCCCTCGTTGGACTCCATGGTGGGTGAAGAAATGAAGAATTCTAATTTTTATGAGTACTACAAATTTACACAGATCTAGCTCTCTCCCTGATGGCCTACACAGTCCCCTGACCATTTCCTCTGGAATGTCACATGTTACTCTGCAACTTTTCCAGCTTCCAAAGGGCAAGAATGGGAATCATAATAGTTCCTGAGCTCCCAAACCAGGTTAGAAGGAGAAAAGTCAAATCTCATATAGTAAGTACCTAGTAGTGAAGACCATTGATGGTGTATCAGTCGTGGATTTTGATATTTTTGAAGTACATTGGAAAATAGTTGAGGTATGTCAGCGTGATCCTTGCATCACCCCACAGCGAGATGATAGCCTGATAGTTGAGGTTTCCTCACCAGACGAGAGTGTATGTTTGCATGCGTTATGCAACATTTCCTGGTGCCCAAGTTTCATATTCTCTTCACAAAACACTTAATCAGTGTAAGGGAATTGTCTTTTCCCGAGACCTGATGAGGTATTCAGAGGAAAAACTGTTAAAGGAAATAATGGATTTTAATGTAGTAGCAGTAAAACATTTTAAGAAGAAAGTTGATGGTTTGGAACAGTCGATAACAGCTCTCCTAACTTTTAAAAATTTAGTCCTTCCAGAATCAGTTAAGTTGGCATGGTACCACCTCAAGGTAAAGCCCTATGTGCCCAACCCTATGTAGTGCTATCACTGCCAGCCTTATGGGCATGGAGCCAACTCTTGCCGTTTTAAAGAAAATGGACAACCAAGAATGTGTGTAAAGTGTGGTACAACACATCATCAAGGAGATGACAACTATCCAGGTCCAATATGCTGTTACCACTGCAAAGAAACTCATGAAGCTTCTTCAAAGCAATGTAAAAGGTACAAATTTGAAAAAGTATTGGTAATAAGGAGCAAGAAGAAAGTTTTCCAGAGGCAAAGCAACGTGCCAGTGTGCAGTTTGCACAGCCAGGTAAGTCCTTTGCTTCGGTTCTATTCCACCCTCCTTCCTGCCATCCCTTGCCCTTCAATACTTCTTACACCACACACTTTGCCACTACATTTGAACCTCAGTCCTCAATTGCTGAAACTGCCTCTGGTGAGTCGTTCCACCAGAAACGGAGTAAGAGTAAGGGGTCTATTAAGGAGACCCAAAGTAAGGTCATTAGAGCCATCAATCAAGGCTCCAGAGGCCTCAATGGTAACAACATCCACAGGGGCCTCCACTGCTAAGCAAAGGCTCAGGTACGCTCTTTGTCTAGTCAAAGGAATCCTGAGCCTGTTCCAGACTCCTCTCAGAGTGGGGTCTTTGGAGCCGTCAGGTAGGGTTCCAGGGGCCTCAACAGTGACAGCTCCAGCTGTCACCACATCCACAGGGGCCTCCACTGCTAGGCAGAATGCCCCTGAAGCAAAGGCTCAGCTCTGTCCTTTGCCCAGGCAAAGAAATCCTGAGCCTCTCCAAAGGAAGCCTGTGGAAAATAGTTCCACAGGTAAACAACCCTTCAAAAGATTCTGGAAAGGGACAGTCTAAAGATATGGGGCAAACCTTGACCACAGGTGCTGCCAAAGTCCTTATGAAGAGGTAGATTCATTGAACACCTAATCCAATGGAAATGTCAGGGAATTCATGCAAAATGGCCCCCCTAACTGAAGTCGCTTTGCCGCGGTGGGGAGCTTGAGGTCCCAATGATCTGGTGAGCCAGACTAGAGGGATACCCATACTGGAGGGGTCGCCAGTGAGGGATGAGACAAAATGGCTTCCTGGTGTACCAAGACCTATGAGAGGGGATGGTTCAACCCCCGCTGGTTCATTCCATCTTGGACCAAGGAGAACTCTCCTGCATGTGTTTGCCATGCGTGGCATCCTGTATTACTAGGAGACAGGAGTCCTGGAAGTCGCTAGCTGCACCCTGCAGCTAGCGACCCACCTCTTTGGTCCTCTATTCTGGTTAGATAGGTGGCTTGTTCAAGACCTGGTCAAGTCAACCGGCTGGTCAAATATGGCTAGGGCCAAGCAGGCACTGTTCAGTCGGTAGCTCATAGGTCCCGCGACTGCCATCAGTACTGCAATAGTGGCTGTGTATATTTCCTCATTACCCTGTGGCTGTTGGATGATTTTGAGCACCAACTATAGCTTCCCCTCATTGGACTCCAAGATGGGTGAGGGTAGGGGGAGGAAATGAAGAATTCTAATTTGTATGATTTCTACAAATTTACAAAGATTTAGCTCTCTCCCTGACGACCTATGCAATCCCCTGGCTATTCTCTCTGGAACATCACATATTGTCACTTTGGAACTTTTCCAGCTTCCAAAGGGCAAGAATGGAAATCGTAATGGTTCCTGGGCTCCCAAGCCAGGTAATGAGAAAAGTCCTCCGCATTCCATTAAGAAAATCTTACCTGGTAAATATGAAAGTATTTCATATAGTAAGTACCTAGTAGTGAAGACTATTGATGGTGTATCAGTCATGGATCTTGATACTTTTGAAATACATCGGAAAATAGTTGAGGTATGTCAACGTGATCCTCACATCACCCCACAGCAAGATGGGAGCCTGATAGTTTAGGTTTCGTCACCAGACGAGAGTGACCGTCTGCGTGCAATATGCAACATGCCTAGGGCTTTAGTTTTATGTTCTTCTCACAAAACCCTCAATCAGTTGTAAGGGAATTGTCTTTTCCCGAGACCTGATGAGGTATTCTGAGGAGAAACTGTCAGAGGAACTAGAGAATTTTAATGTAGTGGCAGTTAAATGTTTTTAGAAGAAAGTTGATGGTTTGGAACAGTCGACACCAGCTCTCCTAACTTTTAACACATTATTCCTTCCAGAATCAGTTAATTTGGCATGGTACCACCTCAAGGTAAAGCCATATGTGCCCAACCCTATGTAATGCTTCCACTGCCAGACTTATGGGCATGGAGCCAACTCTTGCCATTTTAGGGAAAATGGACTACCAAGAGTATGTGTAAACTGTAGTACAACATGTCATCAAGGAGATGAACAATGTCCAGGTTCAATATCCTGTTACCACTGCAAAGAAGCTCATGAAGCTGCTTCAAAGCAGTTTAAAAGGTACAAATTTGAAAAAGAAGTATTGGTAATAAGGAGCAAGGAGAAAGTTAGTTTTCCAGAGGCAAAGTGATGTGCCCATGTGCTGTTTCCACAGCTAGGTAGGTCCTTTGCTTCAGTTCTGGTCCATCCTCCTTCCCACCAACCCTTGCCCTCTGGTGCTTCTTACACCACACACTTTGCCACTACCTTTAAACCTCAGTCACCAATTGCTGAAACTGCCTCTGGTGAGTTGTTCCACCAGAAATGGAGTCTACTGAGGAGACTCCTCCTCCCAAAATAAGGACTTTGGAGCCGTCAGTTAAGGCTCCAGAGGCCTCAGTGGTGACAGCTCCAGCTGCCAGCACATCCACAGAGACCTCTGCTGGGCAGAATACCCCTGAAGCAAAGACTCAGGTACATCCCCTGCCCAGGCAAAGGAATCCTGAGCTGTTCTAAAGACTCATCTCAGAACAATGTCCTTGGAGCCGTCAGGAAGGGCTTCAGGGGCCTCAACAGTGACAGCTAGCCTCCGGGCTAGTACAGTGGTAACGTGTCGGCCTCTCATCCGAGGGGTCGGCGGTTCGCGCCCCGCCCAGGCGCGAGAAGTTGCAACTGTCACCTGGAGGTTACTGCTGTGGCTGGGCACCACGGCGGGCAAGGACTCGGTTCAGCCGAGTCAGCAGCAGCTGACACACGTGAGCAAAAATCAGACAGACAGTGTCACACCAAGAATATCCATTGTAACAAATGGAAACAAAACAAAACTAAACTAAACTAACTAGAGCTGCCACCACATCCACAGAGGCCTCCGCTGCTAACCTTGACCACATGTGCTGCCAAACACCTTATGAAGAGGTAGTCTGAAGAACTGGATACCCTAATCAAATGGAACTGTCAGGGAATTCATGCAAAATGGGACGAACTGCAACATCTGATAGCTTCATGTAACCCAGTTATTGTATGCCTACAAGAAATTATGATCAGGGAAAATCGTCCCATTTCCCTGAGAGGATTCCAAGTTCAAGCCCATTTGACAATGGACCTCATGGAGGAGTAGCAGTAATAATACGTCAGGATATTCCCTTATAGGCCATCCACCTGCAGACAACACTGCAGGTGAAGGCTGTGAGAATAGGCTTGACACGACCTTGTACTGTTGCATCTATTTACCTTACCCCACATAATCTCAACATAGATGATTTGGAAGATCTACTTGGGCAGTTGCCACATCCATTTTTACTCTTGGTCGGCATCACCTCTGGGGAGACACTTTGTGCAACCCTCGAGGAAGTGCCTTGGAGTTCTTGTTCTTTGAGAAAATGCAGTTTTACTGAACAGTGACACTCTCACACATTTCCAAATTCAAACTGGGGCATTTTCCAATATAGACCTTTCAATTGGTTCTCCTGATTCACAGTTGAATTTCACTTGGCATGTCATGGAAGCGACAAGTTTTCAATACCTTTGGAGAAAGTGAATGGTATTCCAGCCAGTGGAATGCAGAGATGGCGACTTGAACATGTAGACTGGAATCTTTTTAGATCAATTATAGTATTGCAAGGATCTGTGAATGATTTCCAATGTGTTCAAGATGCTGTTAGTCACTCCACATCACAAATTCACCTTGCAGCAGAAGCATCCATTCCCAAAAGCAGCCAGCAGGACTATCGACCTCCGGTACCATGGAGGTCTGATGAATGCCAACAAGCTGTCAGAGCAAGAAAAGCTGCATTAAGGCAGTTAAAATGATGCTCCAGTGATATAACCTTGATTGATTACAATAAGACCTCAGCCAAGGCCAGGCGAGTACTAAAGGAGGCTAGATGGACATCGTGGAGACAGTATGTCTACTCGATTAACTCTGGGACCCCCATAGCATAGGTATGGGACAAGGTGCGTAAGATCGCTGGAAAGAGCACATCACTATCACCACCTGCTTTGAAAATAGATGGCATAATCATCACAGACAAAAAAGATGTTGCTAATGAGCTAGCTAAATCCATGGCAGAGATCTCCTCTGGAGCATCTTACACTGCCCGATTCTCCAATCATCGGGCTGAGCAGGAATGACACCCAGTGTCGTTCTTCCGTAGGACTGCAGCAGAACTTCCATTCAACTTGCCATTTTTGCGCAAGGAGATGGACTCTGCTTTGCAGCTCTGCCTTAAGACTGCCCCAGGAAGTGACGATATTCCATACTAAATGATAACTCACTTACCGGAGAGCTCCCAGAAGTTCCTGTTGGACCTATTCAATAGGATCTACATGGAAAGAGGCTATAATCATTCCTGTCCCTAAACCTGGTAAGGATGCTTCCACACCAGGAAATTACAGACCAATTTCTCTCACCAGCTGCATCTGGAAACTGATGGAGAAAATGGTAAATTTCAGGTTGACATGGCTGCTAGAAAAGGAAAACGTGCTGACCCCATATCAATATGGATTTAGAAGATTGAGAGCAACCACAGATGCACTTGTAAGATTGGAAACTGCTATACAGAATTCCTTCGCACAGCGACGTCACATGTTAGCAATCTTCTTTGACCTAGAAAAGGCTTACGATACCACTTGGAAGCATGGCATACTCTTGAAGCTGTATGACACTGGTTTAAGAGGAGCATTACCTACCTTCATACAAAGCTTCCTTGCTAACAGGAAGTTTAGAGTTTGAGTGGGAAACATTTTCTCTAATCTGGAAGATCAGCTGGAAGGGGTCCCACAAGGGAGTGTCTGAAGTGTGACCCTATTTGCCATTGCTATAAATGACATTGGAAAGGTTGTTCCAAGCGCTGTCTCATGTAATCTGTATGTGTATGACTTTACACTGTACTGCTCAGGAGGAAGCTTACAGGATGTGCAAGGACACATGCAGACTGCAATAAATCAAGTTGTACAGTGGGCCACATATCATGGGTTCAAATTTATCCCAAAATAAAACCATAGTTATACATTTTCATAAACGATGAAAATTCCATCCTTCCCTCTATTTAGGAGCAAACCCACTGCAATTTGTCCAAGAGGTGAAGTACTTGGGTCTAATTTTTTACTCAAGGCTTACATGAGTGCCTCACATCAAACAGTTAAAAGTGAAGGCTACAAAAGAGCTTAGTATTTTGCGGGTTCATTCACATCTATCTTGGGGTGCAGACCGCACAATGCTTCTACGGCTTTACCGAGTGCTTATACATAGTAAGCTTGATTATGGATGTGAGGCTTACTCATCTCCAACTCCCACTGTTCTCCGGATGTTGGACTCAGTTCATAATGAAGCTCTCAGAATCTGTACGGTTGCTTTCAGGTCTTCTTCACCTGTTGAGTCCCTGTATGCTGAGAGTGGAGAACCACCTCTTTCATTACACCGGGACTACATGAACCTGAGTTACTACACGAGACTACAAAGGATTCCGGGATCTCCTACATCCAGATTGGTTTTCAACCCCCTTGAGGATAGCCGATCCTATGTTGGGAGAATGAGGAATCTTGTGGATGATCTTAACTTAAGTCTCACTAAGGTTCTGGGTGTTGGAATTCCCCAGTTCTCCCCCTGGACTAATCAAGTCGAGCTGGATTTGGTTGGATCCAAAGCAGGAGTCAGAGAGAGATTTCTTCAGCATATTTCTAAGTACCAAGGATCAGATGCAATATATACAGATGGTTCAAAGTCTGAAAATGGTGTGGGCTTTGCAGCAGTGAGCAGAAGGAAGACTGCATCTGGCAGTCTTTCTCTAGCAGCCTCGATCTTCACTGCAGAGTTACATGCCATCCTTGCAGCAGTTAAGATGACTAGAGATCTTACAAACCATTCTATTGTGATATATTGCGACTCTCGTAGTGCCTTGCAAGCAATCAAGAGCTTAATCTCTTCACATCCAGTAGTGATGTAGGTTCAAGATTGGCTTGCACTGATGTCAACACGTAAAAAGATAACTGTGTTGGGTGCCAGCAAATGTTGGTATCAGTGGGAACGAGCGAGCAGATCGCCAGGCCAAGGCAGCTGCTGCTCAGCCTTGTGATGCTTGTTTTCCTCTCCCACACAGCGACTTGAAACCCAGCATCAGGAGTTGTCTTCGTGATATATGGAAGGAACAATGGAGGCATACCTCTAGAAACAAACTGTGAGAGATTAGAGATGACCTTGGCAATTGGGTGACTAGTATCCATCCCAACTGAAAAGTGGAAGTTGCATTGACAAGACTAAGAATCGGGCACATAAGACTGACTCATGGGCCGATGATGGCTAAAAGTCAAGCACTTTGTGAGGGATGCCAAGAGCCATTAACGATCACACATGTAGTGGAAAGATGTGCACCATTCTCAGACCAAAGACGTATGTACTTGTCTCCCCTATATAGACAGAAAAATGTATTGGGGGAGGATTGTGATGTAGAGGGTCTTATTAGTTTCCTTTAGGAGACTAATATTTTCAATAAAATCTAATCATGCCTAATGTTTATGCAATAATTTTATACACTTAGAGCATAATATTTATGCTTTGATTTTAGATATATTTAATGTTATTTGTAAGATATTTATTGATAGATTTTTAAAGTTTTAAATATTTTAATATTTCTATTTAACAAGGCATTCGCCGCTAATGACCTTAGCTGTTGACGGGGCAGATAATTTTAAATAATCAATCAATCAATAAAATTTGATTATGCATAATGTTTATGCAATAATTTTATAAACTTAGAGCATAATATTTAGGCTTCGATTTTTAAGAAATTTATTGTTATGTCAGATAATTTGAAATAATCAATCATTCAATTGTCGCGGTGGGGGAGCTCGAGTTGGATCTTCCTTGTTGCGGTGGGGGAGCTTGAGGTCCCCATGACATTGTGAGCTAGACCAAAAGGCTACACATTCTGGAGGGGTCATTTGTGTGGGATGAAACAAAATGATCCCTAGGTGCACCAAGGCCTGGTTCATTCCATTTTGGACCAGGGAGAACTCTCCCACGTTTTTGTCATACATGGTGTAGTGCTAGTGCAGTGACCTGGGTTGCAGCCTCCACGTCAGAGGATAACCATCCGAGCGGCATCTGAACATTTGGCGCCATCGATATAATAATGGATGCCTGGTGCCATAAACATAAGAGAAGAGATGTCAGAACCTCTTTACTTTATTGTAAATTTAGTTATTTATGTTGCAATGTTCATGATTTAAGTACAGACTTCCAGCCTAATTAACTTCAGAGTATATTGAAAACATCCATGTGCATTCCCAGATTCCCATATTTGAAATACCCACAATCCCCACACCCATGTAAATAACCAACACTAGCTCCCAAAGGGGAGATTCTGCTGTCACCATAGTTAGGAAGCGTCGCTCTGGACTCTGTTTGTTTTGAAAATCGGTTGTATTGTAAAACCCAAGAACCGCTGTGAATCGACCCACCTCAACCTCCGGTCGTCCTAAGATAAATACAAATAAGAGATTTTAAGAATGAGAAATCAACAGTTAGGCTGGATACCTTGCTTTTATTCATGAGTTCTATTTTAACGTGGACAGTTTTATTTCGTGTTTTAGTATTTCTTTTTAAATAAAGCATGTATCTTAAATGTACATAGTTTCTTTTATGCCTTAGGAATATCCACTCTATCCACCATAGTTTATAACAAATATAAAATATAAATCTAATAAGTATTAAAGTTTAAAATAAAACCTTAGCATAACTTTCACCACAGTTATTGAGTGATGCTCTCGCTACCACAGATCACCTATTAAGAAATTTATCTTGTTTAGCTACGTATAAGCTGGGCGCCCTTGTTAGAGAAACGCTACACTAATATACAGGTTTCCAGGAGTTTGAGCGATGCTGCACACTGCACCCTGTAACTAGCAACACATCTCTTTAGTCCTCTGTTCTGGTTAGATGGGTGGCTTGATCAAAGCCCAGTTAAGTCACTCAGTTGGTCAAGCAGGCACTATTCAATCAGAATTGCATAAGAACTGCGACTGCCATCAGCACTGGTTGGTGACTGTATATATTTCTTCACTACCCTTGAGCTGTTGGGTATATTTGAGCTCCAACCTACAGCTTCCCAATGTTGAACTACATGGTGAGTGGGGGGGGGGGGGGGTGAGGAAATGAAAAATTCTAATTTGTATGTTTCTACAAAGGAATGGAAATAGAAATGCTTTTTGGGCTCCCAGACTAGATAAAAAAGGAGAGAAATCCTCAGTCCATCAAAGAAATCTTACCTGGTAAATATGAAAGTATCTCATATAGTAAATACCTGGTGGTGAATATCATCGACGGTATGCCATTCATGGCTCATGATATTTTTTGAAGTGCATCTCAAGATAGTTGAGGTGTGTCAACATGATCCTCAAGTAATCCCACAGTTTCGTTACCAGACGAGTGGTCGTCGCCGTGCGATATGCAACATTCCCGCGGCTTGAGTCTCATTTTCTCCTTGCAAAACACTCATTCAGTTCAAGAAAATTGTCTTTTCCTCGAGACCTGATGAAATATTCTGAGGAAAAACTGTTAGAGGAGCTAAAGAACTTTAAGGCAATGGCAGAAAAGCATTTTGAGAAGAAGGCTGATGGTGTAGAACAATCAACAACAGCTCTTCTAACTTTTGAATTGTTAGTCCTTCCAGAATCAGTAAAGTTAGCATATTACCACCTAAAGGTAAAAGCATATGAGCCCACCCTATGTGGTGCTTCCACTGACACGGTTATGGAACCAACTTTTGCCGTCTTAGGGAAAATGGACTGCCAAGAGTGTGTGTAAAGTGGGGTACAAAAGGTTATCAAGAAGATGACAGTTGTTTAGGTCCAGTATGCAATGCAAAAGGTCTTTGGATCCATTAGTCAAGGCTCCAGAGGCCTCAACAGTGACAGCTGCAGCTGACACAACATCGACAGAGGGTTCTGCTGCTAGACAGAATATCCCAAAACCAAAAGTTCATATCCACCCTTTGCCCAGGACAAGAAATGAGCCTGTCTAAAGTATGCCTGTGGGAAATAGTCCCTCAAGTAAACAACCCTCTAAAAGGTGCTTCTAAGATGCTGGAAAAAGAGAGCCTAAAAAAGGTGTAGGCTGGACCTTAACCACAGGAGCTCCCAAACACCTTAAGAAAAGGTATCTTGTCAACATGAAGAAATGGATACCGTAATCCAATGGAATTGTCAGGAATTTTATGCAAAATATAAGGAATTCCAACATCTGACAGCCTACAACACAGATTATGACCAGGGAAAAAACTTCCAATTTCCCTGAAACGATTCCCTTTTGATAATGAGCCTCATGGAGGCAGTGGTGGTACATCAGGATATTCTATTCCAGGCCTCTTACAGACGACACTGCAGGTGAAGGATGCAGGGCTGCTTGCACTGTTACATTCATCTACCTTCCTCCACATAATTCCATTATAGATGATTTGAAAGATCTACTCGGCCAGTTGCCTCATCCATTTCTACTCTTTGCAGATTTCAGTGGCCAGCATCACCTCTGTGGAGACACCTTGTGCAACACGCAAGGATGGCCTTTGGAATCCTTGTTCTTGAAAGTAGTTGCAGTTTTTCTGAACAGTGACACACCCATACATTTCCAAATTCAAACAGATATTCTCCAATATTTCCGTTAATTGGTCCACCTGTTTCACAGTTGGGTTTCACATGGAAGGTCACGTAAGCAACCAATACTTTTGGAGGAGGTGACAGACACTTGTGCCTCCTGTGATAAGCAATACTTTGGCAGGACAGGCGCCAGTCTCACTGCGTGTCTGTCACAACATAAGCACACTTTATCCAGGGGACACAATAACACCGCCCACTAATGCCATCAGTGGGACACAGGCCATCAGAAATCCTCCTTAATAAAGCTGATGCCTAATTTCAACTTGAACAGTGGCTTTCTTCCTGCCGATACTCTCCTCGCTTCCCATATTCTCCGCCTTCTCCCTTATGCCGGACACCTTGCGCATAGCCCACCCGATCCTCCGACCTGACCTGATCTTCCGTTCGTCTGTCCTCACCAGCCCCGGTTGACCACGTTGCCTCTCCTCTCTCTTTTATATCACCTCCTCTCCCTTTGCTCTTCAGATCTGAAGATGGAATCGGGTGGATATCGAAACTGAAGTTTCATTTTCAATAAATCTAGTTTTTTCACTGTGGGTTTTTCTGCCATAGTATCAACACGGAATAGTGTTTACCCATTCATATATATATATATATATATATATAAAATATAAAATATTAATATATATTATATATATATAATATATATATATATATATATAAAATATGTGTATACATATATATATAAAATATATATAATATCTATATATATATATATATATATATATATATATATATAATTATTAGTATAATGTATATATAAAATTTATATATGTAAAGTCGATAGATAGATAAAAACATTATATATATAATTTTATACAACACACACACCACACACACAACACAAAACGCCACGACAAACACCACACACACACACACCACACACACACAACACACACACACATATATATATATATTATATATATTATATACAACACACATGTATTTGTATATACATATATATAACAAATGTATATTTATACATATACGTGTATATATATATATATATATATATATATATATATATATATATATATATATATATATATGTATGTATGTATGTTTTTATATGCACACACAAGGACGGAAAAGCAGATTAATACGGCCGTGAAGAATCTCGTCTTTATTTCAAAGAAAAACTCGAAATCACAGCTCATCATTCAGCTTCCAGCTTTCACATTTGACGATTGTCTGTATACCCAAACAGATGGTGTAGCCATGGGTTTCCCCCTAGACCGCCCCTATGCAATGCTTGTTATCAGAACAAATCTGGCTAGAACAATGGCCGCCTTTTCTTCCTTTTTTTACTCCATAAATTTACAGAATTAACAATGTTAAAGTTCTAAACAATAGAAGCCACAATTTGTGCAACAACTGGATCGCCTTTCACGAAGAATTATTTCTAAAATCTTCTTTACAACAAATGGGTACCCATTACAGTTGTTGAAAGGAAACAATGAAAACACACTTGAAAAATAATTACAGATTAATTTTTTCTTTTGCTTTCAGTAACACCAACACTATAGCAAAATCCATCAAATCCCCTATGAACTACAACTTGACTTGTTTTCTAATGTGGCATATTTAACTGCCAAGCTAGGTGCATGGGTTTAAACTTCACGATCTTCGAACAGAAGTCCTTCAGGACTGATTCCCGCTGAGCAAACTATCCTTCTTAGCAATAAGAGATATCTATTTAAAACACTCAAGCCCTTTCTCTAACCAGATTAATATTATTTTACCCTCTCACTCCTCCGCCCAAGACCTCATACCTCGAATCCCTCCTTATAAGAAAGATGAACCCGCAAACTTCCTTGTTCACTCTTTAGACTACCCCTCACCATAAACACCCACTTTGGTTAGTCAGCATACTTGATTGTACACCCCACTATATAATTTATGTTTTGTACATATTGGTACTGAGTTTGTTTGTTTTGCTGTTTTTAAAATTTTTTTTATCTACCCTACATTGTTTTTTACGTATTTTGCGAAAACCAAAACCACATCTGCATAGTTAGACTGTCTAACTATTATCTGGTTTCGCTTACAACATGAGAATGAAGGTTTGTGATCCTTCGAAACATCTGCAAATTTAAATAAATTAATCTACCTCTTCGTGCTTGCGATTCGATGCCTGACGGGCAAACCCATCATGGAAAAATATATAATAATATATATATATATAATATTATATTTTAATATATATATATATACACCCACACACACACACACACACACACACCACACACACACACACCACACACACACACACACACACACACCACACCACACACACCAACACACACATACACACACACACACACAAACACAAGCACACAAACCCACAAACACAAACACACACACAAGAACACACACACACACAATTTATATACATACACTTATATTTTTATGTATACATATATACATACATATATATTTTTATGTATATATAGACATTATATATATATATATATATTTATATAAATATATATATTATATTATATATATATCTGACGGGCAAACCATCATGGAATATAATAATTTATATATATATATTTATTATTATTATATAATCGATATATATATATATATATATATATATTATATTTTATAGCACACAACACACCACACACCACACCAACACACCACACCGACACACACACACACACACACACACACACACACACACACAGCTTAGTGTTTCTTGCCCTTTTTATTATCACGCTCATTTTCGGTGGATTTGTAATTATAAATATCAACAACTGAGTAGGTAAAGTACCGACCTTAAAAGCAATTAGTATTGCGCAAAGGAACATGCGTAGCCAGATGTTTTCAGCGTCGTTAAGACACCTGAGGATAAATCTAAGTTGGCCTTATTCTCCACCTTAATCGTATATTACCTCCTGCAATTAAGAAAATCTTTATTTTGGCTTTTATTACGATTAATTATTAAATCTAGTGAAGTTGCGTATGTCTATTTATGTTCTCTTTAAGCCTTTTTATCCATATATATTTATGAGCTCTTAATTGCAAAATTAGCTTCTTATAGATTTTAAGGACTACGCTACATAATAACAAATTCGAGAAAGAAACAGCTGTAGTCAAAGTGATGCAACTCCTTAAGAAAAAATAATTCCTTGCGCGTTATGTATATATAATTTTCAAATAAACTTTGAGTTCTATTTTATTTTCTATTTTATTACAAATATATTTTCGATAAGATAAGTTAATAAGAACTGCGCTTGAGTGTTTAAGTATTTTATTAACAGAAGAGAGATCTTAAAAGCCATGGCATATCAATTAAAATAAAACTAAGCAGCGAACCTACTACATCTCTCAAGGAATTGATTCTTTTCTTCAGCCTAATATTGCATCTATAGATGCAATTCGTTTCGAATCTTAAGGACAAAAATACAACATAATTCTAAGCTAACAGTGAAACAGATCAATAAATGCTTGCTCACAATAATCCAATGAACTTATGGCTGCTTACTATCTTTGAGAAATGTGACAACTGAGGTAAGATACCTCAACAGCTTCAGCTGGAGAATTACCCAAGCAGAAGGGGGAATACCACGGAGTTCACAAACTGGAAGTCTACGGTTCAAGGACGAGTTAACTCACCCGAGTGACAAAGGCTCAACAACAAAAATAAAGGTTAGTAAAGGTAATATTATTTTATTTTATTCGTAATCTTGATATAAATAGAAATTATAAACGGGGTGGGGAGTGGGGCGAGCCCTGCAAATGAAGAACCACTGGTCTACTGCTACCACTTAACTATTATTACTACTGCTACAACTATTACTACTACTATAAAAATACCACTATAACTATTACTCCTGCTGCAACTTCTGCTGCTACTACTACAACTATTACGACTGCTACAACTATTGCTTCTACTATAATTATTATTGCCACTATTACCAACCACTACTATAACTATTGCTATTTCTACTGCCACAACAACTACAACTTTTGCTATTGACATAACAACTACTATTCATATTACAACGATTATCACCATTACTATTACACATATTACTACTACTACTGCTACCATTACAATTACTAATATCATTGCCTCTATGATCAAAATTCTCATACCATTACCGTTATCTTTGTCATTACTACCAATGCTACCATTATTATAATTGCTGCAGTGGTTGCTGGTATTATTCTTATCAGTACTACTATTTTGACTATTATTATTATTTTAATGATGTTTTTATTTTCACCTCAAATTTCCCCAGAAAATGACGTAGATATGGAAAGCTTGCGAAGTCTCTAAACGAAGTAAATTTTCAGAGAAACCTCGATCACTGTCAATTTCCAATTCATTCGGTGGGCATTGCTTATGGACTTCAGGTCGGAGTACGAGTCCCTGAAGTCCCGGCTAATTAATCAAATTCCCTATCTTTCTGATTGGTTTGCGTCTAACTTTATATTTATGTGTGTGTGTGTGTGTTGTGTGTGTGTGTGTGTGTGTGTGTGTGTGTGTGGGTGTGTGTGTGTTGTTGTGTGTGTGTGGGGTTGTGTGTTTGTGTGGTGTATGTGTTTGTGTGTATGTTTTGTGTTTGTGTTTCGGTGTGTGTATGAAAAAATTAATAGATAAAAAATAAAGGAATATATATATGTATATTATATTATAAAAATATATATATATAATATATATATAATATCAATTATTATATATATTATGTATATATATCATCCCATTACATATATATTATATAATATTATATATATATCTATATATTATATTATTATATATACACTACATATATATAATATGTATGAATGTATGTATGTGTGCATAGATATTCACACAAACACACACACACAGACACAACGCACCGCACACACCACACACCACACCACCCCACACACCACACACCAACACACACACACACACACACATACAAAACACACACCCACACCACACCACACCCACACACACACACACACACACACACACACACACACACACGCATGTGGTATATATTGCATAATATATGAATAAAAATTAATCTTTTGATTAAATATGTATTTCCTCGTTTCAAATTCATTCCCATTACTCTGATTTCCTGGAGGCTTGTAATAAATCCTATACGTGTATTATACTGAATATTGTCATTCATATTATACAAAAAACAGTTTAATAAAATTATTACTTTTCACTTTTCACACAATATTGTCTTACTCAATATAAAAACAAAATATGACACCATTAATCATATTAACAGCCATAATTTAAACTTTATTCCTTAACTTTTCTCCAAATCAAACCATTGAGCTTTGTTCTTATGAGTGCCCTTACTGTTTGAGTTAAGTGTCAGTACGCAATAATACCATGTTGTTTTGCGCTTTGCATGTGGGGAAGTTTATAATTTCCTTCACTGCATAGCATATATGTTCATTTTTCGGAAAGTTACATTTCAATTTTATTTTTTTTGTTGTATCTGTATATGTATACGTGTGTATGTATTAATGTCACACACACACAACAACAAACACAACCACACACACACACACACATTATATATATACATATATTATTATATTATTATATATATATATATATATTTATATATTAGTATATATTAATATATTAATATATAATATAGAATATTATATATATATATATTATATATATTATATATAGATTATTATATATATATATATATATTATTTATAATTTTATATATATATTTATTTTTATTATAAAACACACCACACACCAAAAACACGCATATATATATATATATAATATATATTTTATATTATATATTATCCTATATAATATATATATATAATAAATGATATTAATATACTATAAATATATATATTATATATAAATATATAGACATATATATATATATATATATATATATATATATATTCGATTATATTTTTTCATCCTATACATGTTAGGAAGTTTATAATTCCTTCATTGGATATCAAATATGTTAATTTATCGAAATGTTACTTTTCAGTTTTATTTCTTATTGTGTCTGTTCTTGTAGTATTATTATATATATATATATATATTTTATATTATATATATATATATATATCTATATTTTATATATATATATATATATATAATATAATATATGTATATATATATATATATATAAATATATATATATATATATATATATGTATGTATATGTATATATATATATACACACACACACACACGCGCGCGCACACATACACACACACACACATAAAAAAAAAAAAACATCTCGCAACCAACCCGCACTCCCGCTCTGAGAAGCCACTAATAAGTGCATTAGTCGCCACTTGTCCTTTCTCCCGTACCTTTGATATACCTTCACGTTTTTTTTTTAATTAATTGTCTGTAATAAAGAATTTTTCTATCAGATTTCTTTTTTAATTATACGGAGAAACGGTACCATGCCCACGTATTCTGAAATCCCTCTTCTGCCCGCTACCACTCTCTGGGGTTCTAGGTCATTAAGAAGGAAAAAATAAAATATTTTCAAATTGCGCAAGGCATCCCCCTGGGCTACAGAGCAGCTTACTCCCCCACATGCATGCATGCATACATACCTAGGTAGGTAGGTAGAAAGATAGATAGACATGCAGATAGATATACATATAGATAGATGGATAAACAGAAGGATAGATTCTGTGTGTGTTTATGTCTGTGGAAAGCAGATACAAGTAAATCGACCGAAAAGAAACGAAAATGTACCAGGAGTGATTTAGTTTTATGTTAATCTCCCATTTTGTATGCTTCAAATGCTACGTTAAGTCAGATATTTAAAGCCAATAATCCTGCCAATGATTATTTGATAAAGAGAGAGAGACACCCACACAAGTGCGCAGTAACGTGAACATGCATTTAAAGAGAAACTCTACAACAAGCAACACGAAATAAAAACGTGGCGTTTAAGTCTCGTCATGAGTTCCACTTCAAATGTAGTAAAAAGCGAAACTGGTCATCCATTTCCGTTTTTACTACGTCTGCTAATGCGACTCTCGGCAGGTCGCGATTTTGGAGATACAACCAATATCCCGTATTATTGTGTCAGATATTTGAGTGAGGTATACTTATGAACGGTTCCTGGAGAGGGGATGGGGTAGTCAATTTCAGCGGTTATCCGAAAGTTCAGGAAGAAGTCTGAGACGGTATTCCCGGAAGGCCATACACTCTGGGCTTTTTCAATGAGAAAAAATCTTTGGTTACGCATTTTTCCCCAAGATTATGCATTAAATATCTTTTCAATTATTCTTATGACATTTTTTATTATAAGGAAAAACTTTCATGCTACATTTATCTTTCGAAAAAATTAATTGAACTAATTTCTCCATGTGTAGCGTGACCCCCCTGTACTCAGAACCCCCTCACCCCCAACCCTCTTAGATGATGTTCGCTCCGTGTGTTGGTTTTGTGTGGGTGTATACGCTCCATTGCGTGCATAGAATGTGTGTGCGTGTGTATGCAAGCAAGAGTATATGTACGAGTACGTGTATATGTGTCTTAGGTGAATTACGTATGTTGGTGCGAGTGAGGAGTGTGAATTGCGTGCGTCCTGGGACGCACGCGGGCCGGCGCTATGTATATGTGGGAGTGTATATGTATGAAATGTATTTACAGTTGCAATAGTTGGCAGTGCCATATATTTCGGTTTTATTTTATTGTTTGTATTAAATTTTTATTATCATTTCATAAAGTTTAAAAACGGTTCCACGTCACCCACCTCTTGCGGCCTTTGTACTGTCTGAAAAATACATTAGTTGTTCTACTGCACCACGGGGCGTTTCTTTCCTCCATCCTCTGGCACTTTTATATATATATATAAGAACTCATATTACGTGGCCTATAGCTCTAGCTAAGAAACCTGAAAACAAGGGAAAAGTTCAGTATTGAGCCTAAGTGACAGCATTAATTAAAGATAGGTGCTGGACCATGCAAGATTGCACTTTACTTACACTTCATTCCTTCATTCCTTTCTTATGCATTCTACTACATATTTTCCTTTCATCTTCCCCTCCTCCTGCATCTTGTATTGTTCTTATGCTAGTCTATCCCTGCCTTTCCTTCCTGGACTTTACACGGTGTTGTGTGTGTGTGTGGTGGTGTGGTGTGTGTGTGTGTGTGTGTGGTGTGTGTGTGTGTGTGTGTGTGTGTGTGTGTGTGTGTGTGTTGTGTGAGTGTGTGTGCGTGCGTGTGCGTGCGTGCATGTGTGCGTGCGTAATATATGCACAATATAAAGTTTTGGTCCATTTTTTCGACATCAGAAAAGAAAAGAAAGTGTTCAGTCAGTCATAAAACTCTGAATGTAACCGAACTCAACTTTTCCAGGGTGAAGTGGGTCAGGCAATGAATCCATGACCTAGCACAGCGCGTCGTAAGTTATTTGTAAACTGGGGTTGTAATCTCATGTTCACTCAATTGAAGGTGATTTCCATTTTCGTTAAATGACCAACGGGGAAAGGTTGTTATAAAAAGAGTAGAATAGAAGATATTAAAAAGATAACGGTAGATTACCAGATCTTATTATTGTGTATAAAACACAAATGAGACATGAAATGAAGAGGGAAAAAAGAGGACGGGAGTATGTGAGTTTATGGGATTTGAGAGAAAATATAATTTAAAATAAGGGGAATGAAGTCTAGGAGTACATTTTGTAGTAAACCTTTGAATTGCCCACAAAGAAGTAATTCGTCATGGGAATTTAGAAATGGGTTTAGATGTCACGTACGAGTACGTAATTTTTCACTCTCTCTCTCTCTCTCTCTCTCTCTCTCTCTCTCTCTCTCTCTCTCTCTCTCTCTCTCTCTCTCTCTCTCTCTCTCTCTCTCTCTCTCTCTCTCTCTCTCTCCTCTCTTCTCCTCTCTCTCCTTTTCTCTCCTCCCCTTTTCTCCTCTCTCTCTCTCTCTCTCTCTCTCCAGGATATTTTGTGTTCTGATTTTTTTATATCTGTGA
>NC_051397.1:25968224-25969734 GCF_015228065.2 Penaeus monodon
TCTGGTCATTTCCGCATCATAGGAAAATCACCCTCAGAGACCGATCGAAGGGCAGACCTATGAATTGCGACAATCCGCATCCAGCCAATCAGGAAATAGCAACCTAAGCTGACACTTGGATCAGCCACACCTATTTTCCTGTAAGACAGGTCATCGCCCCGCCTAGCGTGCTGACCCGAGATAAAAGAAAATATAATACGGGACATAAGACATAAGATTTTCCCCCGTCATCTAACTCACCTCATGTTCCCAGACGTAAACAACCTTGTGTCACAAACTGGGCACCGGACAGGGATCAGTGTTTCAACTGTTGTGCAAAAGGGCACGGTGCCAACTCATGTTATTCGACTCCGTACTGCCCTTATCATGGCACGCGCTCACATCCATGGGCTCACTGCTCGGCGTTCCCAGACCAGGTGAGTCAAACGTACAGATTGCTCCAGCAACGCCAAGCAAACCGCCATTTTTTAGGGAAAAGCTAAAAACACCCAGACACGGCAACACTACAAGCACAATACCGGTAACACATCACATTGTCTCAACTAGTTGCATCCCTAATGATATCACTCAGCCGCCATTGCTTCCATCTATTTTAAATGGCAAGCCTGCATATTTCTTCTTAGACACGGGATCTTCTTGTTCTGTGGTCTCTCATTGGATACTTTGCGGAATTTCGAATTATTATTAGATTTGCAACCGAGTCAAACCACCATTTGCGGGATAACAGGAGATAAGGTATCAGATTTAGGCAACAAAGTCCTTAACATTTCTCTTGGTAGTGAAATTTTTGCTCACAAGTTTGTCGTAGTAGAATCTAATTTTACCCCAGGACATATCTTGTTGGGTCATGATTTCTTATTCCGTACAGGAATTTCCCTCCACCCTCGGAGTAATAGCATTACTTTTAATGGTCAGAATTACCTGTTAAGGACTCCCTCTTGCCTATGGACGCATACCGACCCCTTCACACCCGCAATGACAATCTATGAAGTCACACATGACCATAGTCACCCCTTCTCTGCACCTCACTCTCCTTCCTCTCCTCCCCACCACCCCCCTCCCCCTCCCACCCGCCCTCGCTTCATCTCTCCTCTCGCTGCGCGCTCCTCCTCCCCGGTTCCGATACCGACACCCACATCACGCAAACCTTCGCGCACAAAACACGTTGACGACTTTGCGAAATCCTGGACCGCTAATGATAATGCTCCTAAGTTTATTGCTAGTGCTACCACTACTCTTCCGGCATTTCATGATCTACGATAGGACGTTCTTGTCCTTCGGCAAATAGTACTGCTTTGATATTACCTGATAATATACGTGTAAAGGGTTGTGCAACATTACGTTCCTTGTATAATATTACTGATAATAGATGTCAGGTGCACGTATTTAATCTGACCCCGGCCCCATTGACTATTAATGCTGGTGTATCTGTAATATCCTATGAATTCACAGACGCCCTCGCGATTGATTTACTGCTCCCTCCCCTGACTGTCTTATGGGCTTTTGAACA
>NC_051397.1:25969834-25987334 GCF_015228065.2 Penaeus monodon
CTCAGGTACGCTCTTTGTCTAGTCAAAGGAATCCTGAGCCTGTTCCAACTCCTCTCAGAGTGGGTCTTGGAGCCGTAGGTAGGTTCCAGGGCCCAACAGTGACAGCTCCAGCTGTCACCACATCCACAGGGGCCTCCACTGCTAGGCAGAATGCCCCTGAAGCAAAGGCTCAGCTCTGTCCTCTGCCCAGGCAAAGAAATCCTGAGCTTCTCCAAAGGAAGCCTGTGGAAAATAGTTCCACAGGTAAACAACCCTTCAAAAGATACACCCAAGATTCTGGAAAGTGACAGTCTAAAGATATGGGGCAAACCTTGACCACAGGTGCTGCCAAAGTCCTTATGAAGAGGTAGATTCATTGAATACCTAATCCAATGGAACTGTCAGGGAATTCATGCAAAATGGCCCACCTAACTGAAGTCGCTTTGCCGCGGTGGGGGGCTTGAGGTCCCAATGATATGGTGAGCCAGACCAGAGGGATACCCATACTTGAGGGGTCGCCAGTGAGGGATGAGACAAAATGGCTTCCTGGTGTACCAAGGTCTATGAGAGGGGATGGTGCACCTCCCCCCCTGGTTCATTCCATCTTGGACCAAGGAGAACTCTCCTGCATGTGTTTGCCATGCGTGGCATCCTGTATTACTAGGAGACAGGAGTCCTTTGGTCCTCTATTCTGGTTAGATAGGTGGCTTGATCAAGACCTGGTCAAGTCAATCGGCTGGTCAAATATGGCTAGGGCCAAGCAGGCACTGTTCGGTCGGTAACTCATAGGTCCCGCGACTGCCATCAGTACTGCAATAGTGGCTGTGTATATTTCCTCATTACCCTGTGGCTGTTGGATGATTTTGAGCACCAACTATAGCTTCCCCTCATTGGACTCCATGATGGATGAGGGTAGGAGGAGGAAATGAAGAATTCTAATTTGTATGATTTCTACAAATTTACAAAGATCTAGCTCTCTCCCTGACGACCTATGCAGTCCCCTAGCTATTCACTCTGGAACATCACATATTGTCACTTTGGAACTTTTCCAGCTTCCAAAGGGCAAGAATGGAAATCGTAATGGTTCCTGGGCTCCCAAGCCAGGTAATGAGAAAAGTCCTCCGCATTCCATTAAGAAAATCTTACCTGGTAAATATGAAAGAATTTCATATAGTAAGTACCTAGTAGTGAAGACCATTGATGCTGTATCAGTCATGGATCATGATACTTTTGAAATACATCGGAAAATAGTTGAGGTATGTCAACGTGATCCTCGTGCAATATGCAACATTTCTAGGGCTTAAGTTTTATGTTTTTCTCACAAAACCCTCAATCAGTTGTAAGGGAATTGTCTTTTCCCGAGACCTGATGAGGTCTTCTGAGGAGAAACTGTTAGAGGAACTAGAGAATTTTAATGTAGTGGCAGTTAAATGTTTTTAGAAGAAAGTTGATGGTTTGGAACAGTCGACACCAGCTCTCCTAACTTTTAACACATTATTCCTTCCAGAATCAGTTAATTTGGCATGGTACCACCTCAAGGTAAAGCCATATGTGCCCAACCCTATGTAATGCTTCCACTGCCAGACTTATGGGCATGGAGCCAACTCTTGCCATTTTAGGGAAAATGGACTACCAAGAGTATGTGTAAACTGTAGTACATATCATCAAGGAGATGAACAATGTCCAGGTTCAATATCCTGTTACCACTGCAAAGAAGCTTCAAAGCAGTTTAAAAGGTACAAATTTGAAAAAGAAGTATTGGTAATAAGGAGCAAGGAGAAAGTTAGTTTTCCAGAGGCATAGTGATGTGCCCATGTGCTGTTTCCACAGCTAGGTAGGTCCTTTGCTTCAGTTCTGGTCCATCTTCCTTCCCACAAACCCTTGCCCTTTGGTGCTTCTTACACCACACACTCTGCAACTACCTTTAAACCTCAGTCACCAATTGCTGAAACTGCCTCTGGTGAGTTGTTGCACCAGAAATGGAGTCTACTGAGGAGACTCCTCCTCCCAATATAAGGACTTTGGAGCCGTCAGTTAAGGCTCCAAAGGCCTCAGTGGTGACAGCTCCAGCTGCCACCACATCCACAGAGACCTCTGCTGCTAGGCAGAATACCCCTGGAGCAAAGACTCAGGTACGTCCCTTGCCCACGCAAAGGAATCCTGAGCTGTTCAAAAGACTCATCTCAGAGCAATGTCCTTGGAGCCGTCAGGAAGGGCTTCAGGGGCCTCAACAGTGACAGCTAGAGCTGCCACCACATCCACAAAGGCCTCCGCTGCTAACCTTGACCACATGTGCTGCCAAACACCTTATGAAGAACTGGATACCCTAATCAAATGGAACTGTCAGGGAATTCATGCAAAATGGGACGAACTGCAACATCTGATAGCTTCATGTAACCCAGTTATTGTATGCCTACAAGAAATTATGATCAGGGAAAATCGTCCCATTTCCCTGAGAGGATTCCAAGTTCAAGCCCATTTGACAATGGACCTCATGGAGGAGCAGCAGTAATAATACACCAGGATATTCCCTTATAGGCCATCCACCTGCAGACAACACTGCAGGTGAAGGCTGTGAGAATTGACACGACCTTATACTGTTGCATCTATTTACCTTCCCCCACATAATCTCAACATAGATGATTTGGAAGATCTACTTGGGCAGTTGCCACATCCGTTTTTACTCTTGGTCGGCATCACCTCTGGGGAGACACTTTGTGCAACCCTCGAGGAAGTGCCTTGGAGTCCTTGTTCTTTTGAGAAAATGCAGTTTTACTGAACAGTGACACTCTCACACATTTCCAAATTCAAACTGGGGCATTTTCCAATATAGACCTGTCAATTGGTTCTCCTGATTCACAGTTGAATTTCACTTGGCATGTCATGGAAGCGACTAGTTTTCAATACTTTTGGAGGAAGTGAATGGTATTCCAGCCAATGGAATGCAGAGATGGCGACTTGAACATGCGGACTGGAATCTTTTTAGATCAATTACAGTATTGCAAGGATCTGTGAATGATTTCCAATGTGTTCAAGATGCTGTTAGTCACTCCACATCACAAATTCACCTTGCAGCAGAAGCATCCATTCCCAAAAGTAGCCAGCAGGACCATCGATCTCCGGTACCATGGAGGTCTGATGAATGCCAACAAGCTGTCAGAGCAAGAAAAGCTGCATTAAGGCAGTAAAAATGATGCTCCAGTGATATAACCTTGATTGATTACAATAAGACCTCAGCCAAGGCCAGGCGAGTGCTAAAGGAGGCTAGATGGACATCGTGGAGACAGTATGTCTACTCGATTAACTCTAGGACCCCCAAACCATAGGTATGGGACAAGGTGCGTAAGATCGCTGGAAAGAGCACATCACTATCACCACCTGCTTTGAAAATAGATGGTATAATCATCACAGATAAAAAAGATGTTGCTAATGAGCTAGCTAAATCCATGGCAGAGATCTCCTCTGGAGCATCTTACACTGCCTGATTCTCCAATCATCGGGCTGAGCAGGAATGACACCCAGTGTCGTTCTCCAGTAGGACTGCAGCAGAACTTCCATACAACTTGCCATTTTTGCGCAAGGAGATGGACTCTGCTTTGCAGCTCTGCCTTAAGACTGCCCCAGGAAGTGACGATATTCCATACTAAATGATATCTCACTTACCGGAGAGCTCCCAGAAGTGTCTGTTGGACCTATTCAATAGGATCTATAGGGAGGGTACAGTGCCATCCACATGGAAAGAGGCTATAATCATTCCTGTCCCTAAACCTGGTAAGGATGCTTCCACACCAGGAAATTACAGACCAATTTCTCTCACCAGCTGCATCTGCAAGCTGATGGAGAAAATGGTAAATTTCAGGTTGACATGGCTGCTAGAAAAGGAAAATGTGCTGACCCCATATCAATATGGATTTAGAAGATTGAGAGCAACCACAGATGCACTTGTAAGATTGGAAACTGCTTTACAGAATTCCTTCGCACAGCGACATCACATGTTAGCAGTCTTCTTTGACCTAGAAAAGGCTTACGATACCACTTGGAAACATGGCATACTCCTGAAGCTGTATGACACTGGTTTAAGAGGAGCATTACCTACCTTCATACAAAGCTTCCTTGCTAACAGGAAGTTTAGAGTTCGAGTGGGAAACAGTTTCTCTAACCTGGAAGATCAGCTGGAAGGGGTCCCACAAGGGAGTGCTTGAAGTGTGACCCTATTTGCCATTGCTATAAATGACAAGGTTGTTCCAAGTGCTGTCTCATGTAATCTGTATGTGTATGACTTTACACTGTACTGCTCAGGAGGAAGCTTACAGGATGTGCAAGGACACATGCAGACCAATAAATCAAGTTGTACAGTGGGCCACATATCATGGGTTCAAATTTTCCCAAAATAAAACCATGGTTATACATTTCCACAAACGAGGAAAATTCCATCCTTCCCTCTATTTAGGAGCAAACCCACTGCAATTTGTCCAAGAGGTGAAGTACTTGGGTCTAATTTTTGACTCAAGGCTTACATGAGTGCCTCATATAAAACAGTTAAAAGTGAAGGCTACAAAAGAGCTTAGTATTTTGCGGGTTCTTTCACATCTATCTTGGGGTGCAGACCGCACAATGCTTCTACGGTTTGACCGAGTGCTTATACATAGTAAGCTTGATTATGGATGTGAGGCTTACTCATCTCCAACTCCCACTATTCTCTGAATGTTGGACTCAGTTCATAATGAAGCTCTCAGAATCTGTATGGTTGCTTTCAGGTCTTCTTCACCTGTGGAGTCCCTGTATGCTGAGAGTGGAGAACCACCTCTTTCATTACACCGGGACTACATGAACCTGAGTTACTACACGAGACTACAAAGGATTCCGGGATCTCCTACATCAAGATTGGTTTTCAACCCCCTTGAGGATAGCCGATCCTATGGTAGGAGAATGAGGAATCTTGTGGGAGATCTTAACTTAAGTCTCACTAAGGTTCTGGGTGTTGGAATTAGCCAGTTCTCCCCCTGGACTAATCAAGTCGAGCTGGATTTGGTTGGATCCAAAGCAGAAGTCAGAGAGAGATTTCTTCAGCATATTTCTAAGTACCAAGGATCAGATGCAATTTATACAGATGGTTCAAAGTCTGAAAATGGTGTGGGCTTTGAAGCAGTGAGCAGAAGGAAGACTGCATCTGGCAGTCTTTCTCTAGCAGCCTCGATCTTCACTGCAGAGTTACATGCCATCCTTGCAGCAGTTAAGATGACTAGAGATCTTACAAACCATTCTATTGTGATATATTGCGACTCTTGTAGTGCCTTGCAAGCAATCAAGAGCTTAAGCTCTTCACATCCAGTAGTGAGGTAGGTTTAAGATTGGCTTGTACTGATGTCAACACGTAAAAAGATAACTCTGTGTTGGGTGCCAGCACTTATTGGTATCAGTGGGAATGAGCGAGCAGATTGCCAGGCCAAGGCAGCTGCCGCTCAGCCTTGTGATGCTTGATTTCCTCTCCCACACAGCGACTTGAAACCCAGCATCAGGAGTTGTCTTCGTGATAAATGGAAGGAACAATGGAGGCATACCTCTAGAAACAAACTGTGAGAGATTAGAGATGACCTTGGCAATTGGGTGACTAGCATCCATCCCAACCGAAAAGTGGAAGTTGCATTGACAAGACTAAGAATCGGGCACACAAGACTGACTCATGGGCCGATGATGGCTAAAAGTCAAGCACTTTGTGAGGGATGCAAAGAGCCATTAACGATCACACAAGTAGTGGAAAGATGTGCACCATTCTCAGACCAAAGACGTATGTACTTGTCTCCCCCATATAGACTGAAAAATGTATTGGGGGAGGATTGTGATATAGAGGGTCTTATTAGTTTCCTTAAGGAGACTAATATTTTCAATAAAATCTAATCATGCCTAATGTTTATGCAATAATTTTATACACTTAGAGTATAATATTTATGCTTTGATTTTAAATATATTTAATGTTATTTGTAAGATATTTATTGATAGATTTTTAAAGTTTTAAATATTTCAATATTTCTATTTAACAAGGCATTCGCCGCTAATGACCTTAGCTGTTGACGGGGCAGATAATTTTAAATAATCAATCAATAAAATTTGATTATGCATAATGTTTATGCAATAATTTTATAAACTTAGAGCATAATATTTAGGCTTCGATTTTTGAGATATTTATTGTTATATGTCAGATAATTTGAAATAATCAATCATTCAATTGTCGCGGTGGGGGAGCTCGCGTTGGATCTTTCTTGTTGCGGTGGGGGAGCTTGAGGTCCCCATGACATTGTGAGCTAGACCAAAAGGCTAAACATTCTGGAGGGTTCATTTGTGTGGGATGAAACAAAATGATCCCTGGGTGCACCAAGGCCTGGTTCATTCCATTTTGGACCAGGGAGAACTCTCCCACGTTTCTGTCATGCATGGCGTTCTGTAGTGCTAGTGCAGTGACCTGGGTTGCAGCCTCCACGTCAGAGGATAACCATCCGAGCGGCATCTGAACGTTTGGCGCCATCGATATAATAAAGGATGCCTGGTGCCGTAAACATAAGAGAAGAGATGTCAGAACCTCTTTACTTTATTGTAAATTTAGTTATTTATGTTGCAATATTCATGATTTAAGTACAGACTTCCAGCCTAATTAACTTCAGAGCATATTTAAAATATCCATGTGCATTCCCAAATTCCCATATTTGAAATACCCACAATCCCCACACCCATGTAAATAACCAACACTAGCTCCCAAAGGGGAGATTCTGCCGTCACCATAGTTAGGAAGCGCCGCTCTGGACTCTGCTTGTTTTGAAAATCGGTTGTATTGTAAAACCCAAGGAACCGCTGTGAATCGACCCACCTCAACCTCCGGTCGTCCTAAGATAAATACAAGTGAGATATTTTAGGAATGAGAAATCAACAGTTAGGCTGGATACCTTGCTTTTATTCATGAGTTCTATTTTAACGTGGACAGTTTTGTTTCGTGTTTTAGTATTTCTTTTTAAGTAAAGCATGTATTTTAAATGTATATAGTTTCTTTTATGCCTTGGGAATATCCACTCTATCCACCATAGTTTATAACAAATATAAAATATAAATCTAATAAGTATTAAAGTTTAAAATAAAATCTTAGCATAACTTTTGCCACAGTTAATGAGTGATGCTCTCGCTACCACAGATCACCTATTAAGAAATTTATCTTGTTTAGCTACGTATAAGCTGGGCGCCCTTGTTAGAGAAACGCTACACTAATAGACAGGTTTCCAAGAGTTTGAATGATGCTGCACACTGCACCGTGCAACTAGCAACACATCTCTTTAGTCCTCTGTTCTGGTTAGATGGGTGGCTTGATCAAAGCCCAGTTAAGTCACTCAGCTGGTCAAGCAGGCACTTTCTCAGAATTATAAGCTGCGACTCCCACGCACTGGTTGGTGACTGTATATTTTTCTTCATCCCCTTGAGTTTTGGGGTTTTTTTAAACTCCAACCTACAGTTTCCCCAATGTTGAACTACATGGTGGGGGGGGGGGGGGAGGGGGGGAAAAATTTAAAAAATTCTTTTTATTTTTAAAAAGGAAGGAAATGGAAATGCTTTTTGGGCTCCCAGACTAGATAAAAAAAGGGAGAGAAATCTCGCCATCAAGAAATCTTACCTGGAAAAATATGAAAGTATCTCATATAGTAAATACTGGTGGTGAATATCATCGCCCGTTGCTTCTGGCTCATGTATTTTTTAAAGTGCATCTCAAGATAGTTGAGGTGTGTCAACATGACCCTCAAGAAATCCCACGTTGTTCCCAGACGAGTGGTTTTCGCCGTGCGATAGCAACATTCCCCGGCTTGAGCTCTTTTTCCTTGCAAAACATCATTCAGTTCAAGAAAATTTGTTTTTTTCCCGAGACTGATGAATATTCTGAGGAAAAACTTTTAGAGGAGTAAAAAAACTTTAAGGCATGGCAAAAGCATTTGAGAAGAAGGTGATGGTTTTAAAAATCAACAACAGCTCTTCAAACTTTTGAATTTGTTAGCCCTTCCAGATCAGTAAAGTTAGCATTTTACCCCCCTAAAGGAAAAGATATGAGCCCACCCTATGGGGGGGTGCTTCCAGGGGACAGGTATGGAACCAACTTTTCCCTCTAGGGAAAATGGACCCCGAGTGTGTGGGAAAGGGGGGTAAAAAAAGGTTATCAAGAAGGACAGTTGTTTAGGTCCCAGATGCAATGCAAAAGGTTTTTGATCCATTATAAAGGTCCAGACCCCTCAACATGAAGGCAGTGAAAAACAACATCGACAGAGGGTTCTGCTGCTAGACAAATATCCCAAACCAAAAGTTATATACCCTTTGCCCGGGGAAAAAGAAAGACCTTCTAAAGATGCCTGTGGGAAATAGCCCTCAAGAAACAACCCTCTAAAAGGGCTTCTAAGATGCTAAAAAAAGAAGCCTAAAAAAAGGTTGGCGGCCTTTAACCACAGGACTCCCAAACCCCTTTAAGAAAAGGTTCTTGTAAAACTAAAAAATGGATACCGTAATCCAATGGAATTGTCAAATTTTGAAAATATAAGGAATTTCCCAAACATTGCACCCTACAACAAGATTATGCCCGGGGAAAAACTTAAAATTTCCCAAAAGTTCCCTTTTGAAAATGAGCCTCATGGGGGCAGGGTGGACATCAGGTATTCTACCCCCGGCCCTTACAGACGACACTGGGGTAAAGGTTCGGGGGTGTTGCATTTTACATTCATCACTTCCTCCCATAATTCCATTAAGAGATTTGAAAGATTATCGGCCAGTTGCCTCCCATTTCAAATCTTTGCAGTTTTCAGGGGCCAGCATCACCTTTTTGGGACCTTGTGCAACACGAAAGGATGGTTTGGGGAACCCCTTTTTCTTGAAAGTTTTCATTTTTCTAAACAGTGACCACCCATACTTTCCAATTCAAACAATATCTCCAAATTTCCTTTAATTGGTCCACCTTTTTTCACATTTGGGTTTCCATGGAAGGTCACGAAAAGAAACCCAAAATATTTTTGGAGGAGGTGACAGCCTTGGCCCCCGTGATAAGCAATACTTTGGAAAGACAGGCGCCAGTCCGCGTGTCTTCACAACATAAGCACACTTTATCCAGGGGAACAATAACCCCCCCCAAAACTAAGCCATCAGGGGAACAGGCCTCGAACCCTCCTTAAAAACTGTGCCTTTTTTCAACTTGAAGTGGCTTCTCCGCCTACTATTCCTTCCCTTTTCCCCGCCTTTCCCCCTTGCCGGCCCTTTCCCCATACCCCCCCTCCCCCCGCCTGACCTAAAATTTCGTTGCTGTCCCACAGCCCGGTTTTTGACCACGTTGCCCTTCTTTTTTATTACCCCCTTTTTTTTTAATTAAATAAATCAATAAACTAAAGTTATTTTCAATAAATTATTTTTTTTTTGGGGTTTTTTTCTTTTATAAAAAAGAATATGTTACCCATTATTTTTTTTTTTATATATTATAAATATATATAAATATTAAGTATATATATATATTATTTTTATATAATATTTTATATATATATTTTTAAAATATATTGTATAATATATATAATATATATTATATTTTAATATTTTTATATATATATATATATATTTATATATATATAATTTTAGTATAATGTATATAAAATTATATATTAAATAATAAAATATAATTAATTATAATGTATAAAAACAAAAAAAAAAAAAACAAGAAAAAACAAAACCACAACCAACACACCACACACACACAACACTTTAAAAATTAAAATTTAAAATTAAAAATATATATATTTTTATAAAATTATATTATAATATATTATATATAAAATTTATTTAAAACACACACAGGTTTTGATATACATATATAAACAAATGAAATTTTATACATAACGGGTTATATTTTAATTTTAAAATTTAATATAAAATAATATATAATATTATATATTTAAATAATAGATGTATGTATGTATATATAACACACAAGACGGAAAAGCAGATTAATCGGCCGTGAAGAACTCGTCTTTATTTCAAAAAAAAAACTCGAAATCAAGCTATTTTCACTTCAGCTTTCACTTTGACGATTGTCTGTACCCCCCAAACAGATGGTGTCCCATGGGTTCCCCCCCGCCCGGCCCTATGCCAATGCTTTTTTATCATGAAAAAAATCTGGCAGAACAATCCCCGCCTTTCCCCCCTGTTTTAAACCCCAAAATTTTTACAGAATTAAAACAATGGTTTTTAAAGTTTTTAAATCAATAACCCAAATTTGTCAACAATGGTCGCCTTTCACGAAAAATTTTTTTCAAAAAAATCTCTTTAACAAAATGGGTACCCATTACGTTGTTTGAAAAGGGAAAACAATAAAAAACACACTTAAAAAAATAAAAAACAGATTAAGTTTTCTTTTTTTTTTTCAGAAAACCCAACACTATAGCAAAATCCATCAAATACCTATGAACTACAACTTGACTTGTTTTCTAATGTGCATATTTAACTGAAAGCAGGGCAGGGATAACTTACGACTTCGAACAAAGCCCTTCGGATAAATTCCGCTCAAAAACTATCCTTTTTAGCAATAAAAGAATTCTATTTAAACCTCAAGCCCTTTCAAACGATTTTATTTTTTTACCCTCTCACTCCTCCCGCCAAGACCTCACCTCGAATCCCCCTTTTAAAAGAAAGATGAACCCCGCAATTCCCTTGTTCACTCATTAGACCCCCTCACCATAAACACCCACTTTGGTTAGTTCACCCCATCTTGATTGTACACCCCCACCATAAATTATTTTTGTACATTTTGGTACTGAGTTTGTTTGTATTGCTGTATTTTTTTTTTTTTATTACCCTTACTTTTTTTTCTTTTTTGCAAAAAACCAAAACCACATCTGCAATTAATGTCTAACTATTTTCGGGTTTTCGTTTACAAATGAGAAAAAGGTTTTGACCTTCGAAACATCTGAAATTTAAAAAAATTAAAATTACCCTTCGTGTTGCGATTCGACCGGGGGGGGCAAACCCCATCATGGAATATATATATATTTTAATATAAAAAAAAAATATAATAAATTTTATAAATATATATAATACAGCACACACACACCACAAAAACAAAAACACACACACACACACACCCCAAAACACAAAACACACACACACACACACACCACACACACACACACACACACAAACACACACACACCCAAAAACCCCCAACGCACACAAACACAAAACACAAAACACACACACAAGAACACAACCACACAAAAAACAAAAAATTATATTTTTAAAATTAAATTATATAATAATATATTTTTTTTTATAACATTTATATTTTTTAAAATATATATATATAAAAATTTTTTTATATATAAATTTATATGCCGAGGGGAAAAACCCATATGGAATTAATTATTTTTATATTTATTTTAATTATATATATAAAAATATATTAATTATTATATAATATATAATATATTGACCCCAAAAAAACAAAACACACCCACACCCACACCAAACCCCCCAACACACACCCAAACCCAAACAGTTAGTTTTTTTCCCCCTTTTTTATTTCCCTTTTTTCGGGGGATTTGAAATAAAAATTTAAAACAATGGGGGTGGGAAAAAGTACCCGACCTTAAAAGCAATTATTTTTGGCCCAAAGGAACATGCGTAGCAGATTTTTTCAGTGTCGTTTAAGAACCTAGGATAAACAATTTGGGGCCTTATTCCCCCCCTTAATCGTATATTACCCCCCTGCAATTAAGAAAATCTTTTTTTTGGCTTTTTTTTACGTTTAAAATTATTAATTGTGAATTCGTTGTTTTTTTTGTTCTTTTTAAGTTTTTTACCCATTATTTTATGGGGCTTTAATTGCAAAAATTAGCTTCTTAATTTTTTAAGGCTGACATAAAAAAAATTGGAAAGAAACAGCGTAGTCAAAATGAGCCCCAAATCCTTAAGAAAAAATAATTTTCCCTTTGGGGTTATATATATAATTTTTTAAAAAAAACTTGAGTTTTATTTTTTTTCTATTTTATTACAAAAATTTTCGATAAGAAAGTTTTTAAGAACTGCGCTTGAGTGTTAAGTATTTTATTAAAAGAAAAGAGATCTTAAAAGCCATGGGTATCAAATTTAAAATAAAAATAAAAGCGAACCTACTACATCTCTAAGGAATTGTTCTTTTCTTCAGCCTAATATTGCATCTATAGATGCAATTCGTTTCGAATCTTAAAGGGCAAAAATACAACAAATTTTAAGCTAAAAAGTGAAACAGATCAATAATGTTTTTCCCCAATAATCCAAAGAAATTTTGGCTGCTTACTATCTTTTAGAAAGTGACAACTGAGGGAAATACCTAAAGCTTCAGCTGGAGAAATACCCAAGCAGAAAAGGGGGGAAAACCCCCGGAGTTCACAAACGGAAGTTAATTAAGGACGAGTTAACTCACCCGAGGGCAAAAGGTAAAAAAAAAATAAAGGTTAGTAAAGGAATATTATTTTTTTTTTCGTAATCTTTATAAAAAAAAGAAATTATAAACGGGGGGGGGAGTGGGCGGCCCTGAAATGAAGAACCCCTGGCTAAATGCTACCACTTAAAATTTTACACTGCTCAACTATTACTACTACTAAAAAATACCCCTAAAACTATTACTCCTGCTGCAACTTCTGCTGCTACTTTCAAACTATACGACTGCTAAAATATTGCTACTACTAAAAAATATTATTGGCATTTTTAATACACTACAACATTACGACTGCTGCAACTATTGCTTTCTAAATTAAATTGCCACTATTACCAAAAAACCCCCCCTAATAAACATGCTATTTTTACTGCCCCAAAAAACTACAACTTTTGCTATTGACATAACAACTACATTCATATTCAACGATTTCACCTTACTTTACACATAAATTTCTACTCTACTGTTACCATTACATTTTCTAATATCATTGCCCCTATGACAAAATTTCTTTAATTACCGTTATCTTGTCATTATACCAAGCTACCATTATTTTTTTAATTGCGCAGTGGTTGCTGGTATTTTTTACAGTAACTATTTTGACTTTATTTTATTTAAAGATGTTTTTTTTTTTAAAAAATTCCCAAAAAAAACCTTAAAGGGGAAATAATTTAAAAAAGAAATTTGGGGAAATCACTGCAATTTTAATTCATTTGGTGGGGGAGCTTTTGGACTTTGGTCGGGGGTACGAGTCCCCGAAGTCCGGTAATTTTAAACAAAAATTTCCCATCTTTCGGGTTGGTTTGCGTTAAATTTTTATTTAGTGTGTGTGGTGTGTGTGGTGTGTGTTGTGTGTGTGTGGGGTGTTGTGTGGTGTGGTGTTTGTGTGGTTGTGGTTGTTTTTTTGTTTGTGTGTGGTGGTTTTTTGTGTTGTGTTTGTGTTGTGGTTTGTGTGTGTGATGAATAAATTAATAGATATAAATATAAGTGAATATATATATTAAAATTTATTTTATATATATTTTAAAAATATATATAATATTTAAAATATATATGATGTATATATACATCATACATTAAATATATATATATATAACAATATATTTATTTAAAAATAATATAAATATTTTTAATACAAAATATATATGTATGAATGTATGTATGTGGATAGATATTCAAAAAAACCAACCACGACACCGACACAACACACCAACCAACACACACACACCAACACAAAAAACACACAACACACACAAAAACCCACACAACAACACACACCCACACACCCACACACACACACACACACCCACACACACACACGCATGTGGTATATATTGCATAAGATATGAATAAAAATTAATCTTTTGATTAAATATGTATTTCCTCGTTTCAAAATTTATTCCCTTACTTGATTTCCGGAGGCTTGTAATAAAACCATAGGTTTTTTACGAAATTTTCATTCATATTTTCAAAAAAAAAGTTTTAAAAAATTATTCTTTTCACTTTTTTCCCCCAAAATTGTCTTACTCAAAAAAAAAACAAAATATGACACCATTAATCATATTAACAGCCATAATTTAAACTTTATTCCTTAACTTTTCTCCAAATCAAACCGTTGAGCTTTGTTTTTATGAGTGCCCTTACTGTTTGAGTTAAGTGTCAGTACGCAATAATACTTTTTTTTGTTTTTGGGGGCCTTCAGTAATTTGCATTTTTTGAAAAATTACATTTCAATTTTTTTTTGTTTTTGTTTGTATACTTTAGTTTTAAAACACCCACACACACACACAACAACACACCACAAAAAACACACACACACAACTTATTTAATTTAAAAATAAAAAAACAAAAAAATAAAAAAAAAAAAAAAAATAATATAAAAAATAAAAAAAAAAATAAAAAAAAATTTTTTTTAAATTTTTTTTAATTTACATAAAAAAAAAAAAAAAAAAAATAATTTAAAAAAAAAAAACAAAACACACCACACACACAAAAACACGCCAAAAAAAAAAATAATATTTAATATTATAATTATATATATTTTAAAAATAATATATTAATAATTTAATATATATGTTAAAATAATATATATTATATATATTATATATATATAATATAATATTTATATATTTAATATTCAAACACCGCCCCACAAAAAAGATTTTTTTTTTTTTTGGGTTTTTTTTATTTTTATTTTAATATATTATATTTTTTTAATTTTAAAATTTTTATAATATTTTTATTTTATGGGGTTATATATTTTAAAAAATTATTTTAATTAATTTGAAATAATTATAAATTTTAATTTTTTTATTTTGAATTTAATATTAATTTAAATATATATTAAATTTTATATATAATTTTTATATTATAAAATTAAAATAAGTATTTTATTGTTCCTATCTTTGAATTTTAACCCATGGTTCAAAAATTTTTAAAAGGTTTTTTTTTTTTTTTTTTTTTTTTTTTTTTTTTTTTTTTTTTTTTTTTTTTTTTTTTTTTTTTATAGAATAATTTTTTTAATATTTATTATAAATTAATAAAAAATTAAGTTTTAATTTTTTAAAAACAACCCAGCCCCGGGCCCAACACCCAACCCATAAAAAAAAAAACATCTCCAACCCCCCGACCCCGCCTTAGAAATAATAATATTATATTTTTTTTATTATATATTGTTTTTTTTTAATTTAAATTTTGTAATAAAAATTTTTATAGATTTTTTTTAATTAAAAAATAAATACGTATTCTGGTTTTTTCCCCTACCCCTTGGGGGTTTATAATTGAAAAAAAAAAAAAATTTTTTTTCAAATTCCAAAGGCTCCCCCGGGGAAACATTAAATTATATAATACCATATATAAAAATAATAAATAATAATATAAATATAATAGAAAAAAAAATAAATTTTTTTTATGTTTGGAAAAATACAAATAAACACCGAAAAAAAACAAAAACCAAAAAAAAACCCAACCCAAAACAAAAAAAAAACAAAATCCGCCAAGTTATTGATAAAAAAAGGGCACCCAACAAGTGCGCGTCTACCGCATTTGAAAACTCACAAAAGCCCGAAAAAAAAATTTTCCTCAATTCCCTTAAATTTGGGAAAAAGGAAAGGTCATCCCCGTTTTTAACCCCCTTGGACCCCCTCGGGTTTTGCATTTTGGAAGAAAA
Source organism: Penaeus monodon (assembly GCF_015228065.2). Taxonomy (NCBI): domain Eukaryota; kingdom Metazoa; phylum Arthropoda; class Malacostraca; order Decapoda; family Penaeidae; genus Penaeus; species Penaeus monodon. Next base: position 25,985,455 of record NC_051397.1, read on the forward strand.
AAAATATTTTATTTGCCAGAATTTGGTGAGTTTTTACTTATGAACGGTTCCTGGAGAGGGGATGGGGTAGTCAATTTCAGCGGTTATCCGAAAGTTCAGGAAGAAGTCTGAGACGGTATTCCCGGAAGGCCATACACTCTGGGCTTTTTCAATGAGAAAAAAATCTTTGGTTACGCATTTTTTTCCCTAAGATTATGCATTAAAATATCTTTTCAAATTATTCTTATGACATTTTGTATTATAAGGAAATCTTTCATGCTACATTTATCTTTCGACAAAAGTTAATTGAACTAATTTCTCCATGTGTAGCGTGACACCCTGTACTCAGAACCCCCCTCACCCCCAACCCTCTTAGATGATGTTCGCTCCGTGTGTTGTTTCGTGTGGGTGTATACGCTCCCATTGCGGGCATAGAATGTGTGTGCGTGTGTATGCAAGCAAGAGTATATGTACGAGTACGTGTATATGTGTCTGTAGGTGAATTTACGTATGTTGGTGCGAGTGAGTGAGTGTTGAATTGCGTGCGCTCCTGGGACGCACGCGGGCCGTGCGCTATGTATATGTGGGAGTGTATATGTATGAAATGTATTTACAGTTGCAATAGTTGGCAGTGCCATATATTTCGGTTTTATTTTATTGTTTGTATTAAATTTTTATTATCATTTCATAAAGTTTAAAAACTGTTCCACGTCACGACCTCTTGCGGCCTTTGTACTGTCTGAAAAATACATTAGTTGTTCTACTGCACCACGGGGCGTTTCTTTCCTCCATCCTCTGGCATTTATATTAATATATTATATATATATTATATATTATTATATATATATATATATATATATATATATATATATTAAAGAACTCATATTACGTGGCCTATAGCTCTAGCTAAGAAACCTGAAAAGCACGGGAAAAGTTCAGTATTGAGCCTAAGTGACAGCATTAATTAAAGATAAGTGCTGGACCATGCAAGATTGCACTTTACTTACACTTCATTCCTTCATTCCTTTCTTATGCATTCTACTACATATTTTCCTTTCATCTTCCCCTCCTCCTGCATCTTGTATTGTTCTTATGCTAGTCTATCCCTGCCTTTCCTTCCTGGACTTTACACGGTGTGTGTGTGTGTGTGTGTGTGTGTGTGTGTGTGTGTGTGTGTGTGTGTGTGTGTGTGTGTGTGTGTGTGTGTGTGTGTGTGTGTGTGTGTGTGTGTGTGTGTGTGTGTGTGTGAGTGTGTGTGCGTGCGTGTGCGTGCGTGCATGTGTGCGTGCGTAATATATGCACAATATAAAGTTTTGGTCCATTTTTTCGACATCAGAAAAGAAAAGAAAGTGTTCAGTCAGTCATAAAACTCTGAATGTAACCGAACTCAACTTTTCCAGGGTGAAGTGGGTCAGGAAATGAATCCATGACCTAGCCAGGCGTCGTAATTATTTGTAAATGGGGTTGTTTTTTCCATGTTCACTAAATTGAAGGTGTTTTCCTTTTTCTTTAAATGCCCCAAGGGGGAAAAGGTTTTTAAAAAAGGTGAATAAAGAATTTTAAAAAAGATAAGGTAGTTCCAGTTTTATTTTTGGGTTAAAACACAAATGAGACTGAAAGAAGGGGGAAAAAGGGGAGGGGGAGTATGTGACTTTTGGGATTTGAAGAAAATAAATTTAAAAAAAGGGGGAATGAAGTCTGGGAGTACATTTTTTGTAGTAAACCTTTGAATTGCCCACAAAGAAGTAATTCGTCATGGGAATTTAGAAATGGATTTAGATGTCACGTACGAGTACGTAATTTTTCAGCAAAGATACTGGTTACACAGTTCTGCCTTCCCTCCATCCCCTCATCCTCTCTCTCTCTCTCTCTCTCTCTCTCTCTCTCTCTCTCTCTCTCTC
>NC_051397.1:25994834-25997138 GCF_015228065.2 Penaeus monodon
AAAGATATTTTAATGCATAATCTTAGGGAAAAAATGCGTAACCAAAGATTTTTTTCTCATTGAAAAAGCCCAGAGTGTATGGCCTTCCGGGAATACCGTCTCAGACTTCTTCCTGAACTTTCGGATAACCGCTGAAATTGACTACCCCATCCCCTCTCCAGGAACCGTTCATAAGTATACCTCTCAAATATCTGACACAATAATACGGGATATTGGTTGTATCTCCAAAATCGCGACCTGCCGAGAGTCGCATTAGCAGACGTAGTAAAAACGGAAATGGATGACCAGTTTCGCTTTCTACTACATTTGAAGTGGAACTCATGACGAGACTTAAACGCCACGTTTTTATTTCGTGTTGCTTGTTGTAGAGTTTCTCTTTAAATGCATGTTCACATTACTGCGCACTTGTGTGGGTGTCTCTCTCTCTTTATCAAATAATCATTGGCAGGATTATTGGCTTTAAATATCTGACTTAACGTAGCATTTGGAGCATACAAAATGGGAGATTAACATAAAACTAAATCACTCCTGGTACATTTTCGTTTCTTTTCGGTCGATTTACTTGTATCTGCTTTCCACAGACATAAACACACACAGAATCTATCCTTCTGTTTATCCATCTATCTATATGTATATCTATCTGCATGTCTATCTTTTCTACCTACCTACCTAGGTATGTATGCATGCATGCATGTGGGGGAGTAAGCTGCTCTGTAGCCCAGAGGGATGCCTTGCGCAATTTGAAAATATTTTATTTTTTCCTTCTTAATGACCTAGAACCCCAGAGAGTGGTAGCGGGCAGAAGAGGGATTTCAGAATACGTGGGCATGGTACCGTTTCTCCGTATAATTAAAAAAGAAATCTGATAGAAAAATTCTTTATTACAGACAATTAATAAAAAAAAAAACGTGAAGGTATATCAAAGGTGCGGGAGAAAGGACAAGCGGCGACTAATGCACTTATTAGTGGCTTCTCAGAGCGGGAGCGCGGGTTGGTTGCGAGATGTTTGTGTGTGTGTGTGTGTGTGTGTGTGTGTGTGTGTGTGTGTGGTTGTGTGTGTGCGTCGGTGGTGTGTGTGTATTTATATATACTAACATATATATAATAATTTATTAATATTTTATATATTATATATTTAATATATATTAATGTATATAATATATATATAAATTTTATATATTATAATATTATATATATTATAAAAATATATATATATTATAATGAACAGACACAATAAGAAATAAAACTGAAAAGTAAAATTTCGATAAATTTAAAATATTTATATCCAATGAAGGAATTATAAACTTCCTAACTGTTGGATAAAAAACGAATACGTATATATATATATATATATTAATAATAAATAAATATATATATATATATAATATATTATATATGTATATATATAATAATATATATTATATAATATAATATATTATATATATTTAATACATATATTGGGGCCCCGGGGGCCGAATGGATAGAGCACGGGCCAAAACTGTCAGAGGCAATCTGATTCGAGGGTTCGAGTCACCCGGGCCCGGGGCGTTTTTTCCCCTTTGGGGGAAGGGAATTCCCTCGATTGCCTACCTACCCTGGTGGGAAGCCAGCCCAATCTGCCGGGAAAAAGAATGGTGACTTATTAAAAAAAAAGAAAAAAAAAAAAAAAAAAAAAAAAAAAAAAAAAAAAAAAAAAAAAAAACGGGGGGGAAGGCAAAGGCAAAACCCTCGCCTAAAGCCAAGAAAAATCATGGGAAAACCCTGATATATAGTATATATATAATATATATATATAATTATACATATATATGGGGCCGCGGTGGCTGAATGGTTAGGTATCGGGGCTCAAAGACTGTCACCGGCAATCTGGTTCAAAGGGTTTGATCACCGCCGGCCTTGATCCCTTTGGGGAAGGTTCCCTGTTTCCCACCTAGCCACTGGGGGGCCCAAACCCCCCAAGTCATGCTGGGCCCCAACCGGATAAAAAAGAGAGAATGATTACCTAAAAAAAGGGAACACCGGACTCTCCGTGGGAAAAGGGAAATGGGGACCCTACCCCGATCACCAAGAGATCACAACATGAAAAAAAAACAAAAAAAAACTAAGTATCATGCGGGGACCCGGGGGCTAGCATGAACCTACCGTTAAAAGGAATCATATATATATATATATAAAATATATATATATAATTTTATATAAAATAAATATATTATAAAATTATATAATATATATATAAAATATATATAATATATATATATATAATATATATAAAAAAATTTATATATATGTGTGTGTTGTGTGTGT
>NC_051397.1:26007238-26013904 GCF_015228065.2 Penaeus monodon
CAGCCATTGTGTTAAAGCATCAACAGCCTTTTACACACCTACACACACATACACTTACACTTACATATACACATACACACATATATATGTATGTATATGAATAGAAAAAAAAGGCGATATGTAGTTTTCTCGCCATGAGATCGGGCTCGAGCGAGCAGTCAGAGTACAGGCATTTTTACGACTGCCACGGAGGGGAATTGAAGTTAGGACCTATGAGGGTCGGAGTCCAGTGTTCTAACCACTGGACCATCGCGGCAGTCATATATATATATATATATATATAAAATATATTATATATATATATATATATAATATATTTTATATATATATATATATATATATATTATATAAATATATATATATATATATATTATAAAATATATATATATATGTATAAAAATTATATATATATATATATAAAAAATATGTATGATTAATATTTTATATATAAATATATATATATAATAAATTATATATATATATATATATATATATATTTTATATATATATATATAATATATATAATATAATTATATATATAAAATAATATATATATATATATATATTATATATATATATATAATATAAATATATATATATCTAATATATATTATTATATATATATATATAAATATTATATTATATATATATATATATATATATATTTTATAATATATAACATTATATATATATATTTATATATATATATAATATATATATATATATAATATATTTAATATTATATTATATATATATAAAATATATAATTTATATAATATATATTATAAAATGGGGCTAAGTAAGTTTTCCGCTCAATGGGTACCTTAGGCTTTTGCACTCAGATCAGCAGCAAACAAGGGTAGATCTTTCAATTGAAATTTTGATCAAGTGGGATGAAAGCAGTTGCTGCCCAGGGGTGCAATTGTACTAGTTAGAGTAAAATCTGAGAAAAGGTCATGACCATTGTCATCTGGAATGCAGAGGGGATTTTGCTGGTTGACTACCTCGAGAGCAAGAAAACAAGTACTTTGCTTATTATGAATGCATTTTGAGAAATCTATCAAAAAAAAAAAAAATCTCAGAAAAACGTCCTGTCTTCCACCATGACAATACACCAGCTCATGGCGCTCGGCAGACAAAAGCTGTACTACATGAATTTCGATGGGAAATCGTCTGTCATCCAACTTATAGCCCCGATTTAGCTCCCGCCGAAATCTGTTTGTGTACAAACTTAAAAAAAGTATCGAAAGGTACGAATTTTCCATTGGTTGAAGGTGTAAAAAGAAATGCTCTGACAGATTTCAGATCACATGACTTTCAACTGATGTGATGCGTTATTACACGCATTTAAAAGTTTATATTTGAACACATAATAACACATTGGTACAAGAATGTTCAGGTGCACTGAAATCAAAATCTTTCCATATCAATTTCAGTTATGGAATTTTTCCACAAACTTTTTGAAGCCCTCCTGTATATACTACTGCCGTGATGGTCCAGTGGTTAGAACACTGGACTCCAGAGCTCAATTCTCCATAGCGACAGTCGTAAAAACGCCTGCACTCCGACCGCTGGTACGAGCCCGACCTCACGGCAAGAAAACGACATATCGCGTTGAGAAGTTAATCACAGGTGTCGTAGGGGAAGTTACCGCGTGACAAAATGTTAGTGCATTGAACTGCGGTTGATTATCAAGGGCAAGGGTGGTACTGCCAAATAACCTCTCAGTAGTGAATGGAGACAGGCCTATGTCCTGCAGTGGAATAAATAGCTATTTTGAAAAAAAAAAAATATATATATATAGATATAGATAATTATATATGTGTGTGATATATATACATATATGTATATACATATATATATATATATATATATATATATATATATATATATATATATATATATATATATATATATAATATATATATGAAAGTATTTATATGTGGAGTTTAATAGTGCAAATATGAAAGTATTATATTTAGAGTTAACACTGACCTGAGAAAATATGATCAAATTACAATACACAGATGTCACCTTAACTGCCGAGTTTCGTATATCACCCAGGGTCGGACAAAGACACGTCCCGGGCAGTGCCTGTGACTTTGACCTTTCTGGAGAATCTGGTCATTTCCGCATCATAGGAAAATCACCCTCAGAGACCGATCGAAGGGCAGACCTATGAATTGCAACAATCCGCATCCAGCCAATCAGGAAATAGCAACCTAAGCTGACACTTGGATCAGCCACACCTATTTTCCTGTAAGACAGGTCATCGCCCCGCCTAGCGTGCTAAACCCAAGATAAAAGAAAATAAAATACGGGCATAAGACATAAGATTTTTCCCCGTCATCTAATCACCTCATGTTCCCAGACGTAAAACAACCTTGTGTCACAAAAACTGGGCACCGGACAGGAATCAGTGTTTCAACTGTTGTGCAAAAGGGCACGGTGCCGACTCATGTTATTCGACTCCATACTGCCCTTATCATGGCACGCGCTCACATCCATGGGCTCACTGCTCGGCGTTCCCAGACCAGGTGAGTCAAACGTACAGATTGCTCCAGCAACGCCAAGCAAACCGCCATTTTTTAGGGAAAAAAGTTAAAAACACCAGAAAACGGCAACATTTACAAGACAATACCGGTAACACATCACATTGTCTCAACTAGTTGCATCCCTAATGAATCACTCAGCCGCCATTGCTTCCATCTTTTTTAAATGGCAAGCCTGCATATTTCTTCTTAGACACGGGATCTTCTTGTTCTGTGGTCTCTCGTTGGATACTTTGCGGAATTTCGAATTATCATTAGATTTGCAACCGAGTCAAACCACCATTTGCGTGATAACAGGAGGTAAGGTATCAGATTTAGGCAACAAAGTCCTTAACATTTCTCTTGGTATAAAATTTTTTTGCTCAAAATTTTGTCGTAGTAGAATCTTAATTTTACCCCAGGACATATCTTGTTGGGTCATGATTTCTTTTACCGTACAGGAATTTCCCTCCACCCTCGGAGTAATAGCATTACTTTTAATGGTCAGAATTACCTGTTAAGGACTCCCTCTTGCCAATGGACGCATACCGACCCCTTCCACACCCGCAATGACAATCTATGAAGTCACACATGACCATAGTCACCCCTTCTCTGCACCTCACTCTCCTTCCTCTCCTCCCCACCACCCCCCTCCCCCTCCCACCCGCCCTCGCTTCATCTCTCCTCTCGCTGCGCGCTCCTCCTCCCCGGTTCCGATACCGACACCCACATCACGCAAACCTTCGCGCACAAAACACGTTGACGACTTTGCGAAATCCTGGACCGCTAATGATAATGCTCCTAAGTTTATTTGCTAGTGCTACCACTACTCTTCCGGCATTTCATGATCTACTGATAGACGTTTCTTGTCCTTCGGCAAATAGTACTGCTTTGATATTACCTGATAATATACGTGTAAAGGGTTGTGCAACATTACGTTCCTTGTATAATATTACTGATAATAGAGTCAGGTGCAGTTTTTAAATCGACCCTGCCCCATTGACTTTTAAATGCTGGTGTACCTGTAATATCCTATAATTCACAGACTTGCCTATCTGCGAATTTGATTTACCTGCTCCCTCCCCTGTTTTTTCTGCCACTGACAACATCATCTTCCCCTGATGAGCAAGCTTGATCATGTTCTAAAGCAAATTTAGATTTTCATGAAGGATATGATATTTTAAATAACTTGTTTAAAGAATTCCCAAGAGTACTGCCAACCAAGGACCGTCCTTTCGGAAAGACAACATTGCTTCAACACTCCATTACCCACAACTATTTTCAACTATTGACCTTCCTAAAGGCTTCCTGCAAGTCCCTATGGCTCCTGAGAGCGTGCCATATACGGCTTTCTCGACTCATATGGGACACTTTGAATTTTTAGTATGCCCTTTTGGCCTTCGCAATTCCCCTCTTACATTTAGCAGATTAATGTCACTTGCACTATCAGGATTAATTAACAATCAGGTCCTTGTATATTTAGATGATATTTTAATTTGCTCACCCTCCCTCTCTGAACACGAGAATAAATCGCATCAGGTTTTCAATAGGCTATCAACTGCAGGATTAACTATTCAACCTAGTAAGTGTCAGTTCTTCAAATCTAAGTTAGAATTCTTGGGCCATACCTTGTCATCTAAAAAGGGATTGCACCTAATGACTCAAAAGTTAAAGCCATTGGGCCGACTTTCCCAAAACCCTAAGAACCAGAAGGAATTGAAATAATTTTTAGGCCTTTCAGGTTTTTACATGCCATTCATTCAAGGTTACGGGTCCATCGCGACACCGCTTAATCATCTCCTTAAAAATTATTCTATTGGGCAGTGAACAGACAAGGAAAAAGCCGCATTTAAAACTCTTAAGTCACGATTATTTAAGGCTCCACTCTTAGCCTTCCCTGATTTCACCTTGCCTTTTGTCCTCACAACTGATGCCTCAAACCTCGGGCTCGGAGCAGTACTCCACCAGAAACATGGCCATTCTGGAAAAACGCAAGGGCCCCTTGCTTTTGCAAGTCACACCCTCAATTCAGCGGAGAAATGCTATCATACGACGGACCGTGAACTACTAAGTATCACATGGGCCCTCCGTCACTTTCGAGAGCTAATCTTGGGATATCAAATAGAAGTGCACACTGATCATTCCCCCCTCACGTCCATATTTAAAGGTAGGGACCCTCATGGACGACGCGCCTGCGCAATTGAAGTTCTAGCAGAGTTTGACGTCACCATTGTTTATTTACCCGGGAAGCAAAATATCGTTGCCGACGCGCCATCACGCGCTCCCTCTCTGACGCTCACAACCTGCCTGAATCTAGCTACTCGCCCACCTTTACCTCCCGCAAGGTGAAATTCTCTGACATTGCACCGATCTTGGTAAATACTGCCGCGCCTACCGTTGAGGATCCTTCGGAGGACGAGATCCGGCCTGCACATGTTAACGGTCGCCGTTCCGACCCCATTCATTCTGCTACCTCCCCGGTCTTGGCTGCTCCAGCTGTACCTCCCATGGACCCCCCCCACGGAGGACGAGATCCGGCTAGCGCAACGTAATGATAATCTGCCCCTTTATTCAAGCCTTAGAAAGGAATGAAAGACCTCCCCCTAGCAGACATGTTCGAGTAAGTCAATTGTACCTCGATGCTAACGGTCTACTTTGCTACAAGTCTCGATATAGGACAAGAAAGCTTGAGGCATCTCGTAAACTTGTAGTTATTCCTGAATCTCTTGAAGGTCGAATCCTTCCTCTTTTCCATGAATCGAAAGAAGCTGCACACTGTGGTAAGTATAAAGCAATTCACTTAGCCCAGCAAAGCTTCTTTTTCCCACACGTCATTAGCAAAGTTGCTAAGCATGTTCAGTCTTGTAAGCAATGCCCATATTACAAAGGAAATTCCATTGAACCAGACCCTGCATTGAAATATGACATTCCAGACTTTCCTTTCCAGAAAGTCTCTTGCGACACATTGTCAGGTTTTCTACCTTTTCGCAATGGAAATCGTTATATTTTAGTTTTCATTGATAACTTCACTCGTTTTTGTGAACTAGTCCCAGTGCCCAACAAATCAGCAAATGTTGTTGCACATGCTTTCCACGACTTCTGTCATAGGTATTCAGCCCCTATGTATTTTTCTACTGATAACGGGAATGAATTTCATAACAAGGTCATGGATAAGTTATGTGATATCATGAATGTAACTCGTGTTAACATTCTCCCTTACCGCCCACAAAGTAATGGTATTACAGAAAGGCTCAACTCCTCCATCCTTTCATTAATGAGATCGCTTGTTGATGCGACATCGGACATATGGGATGAATCACTATTGACAAACCAGTCTTTTTATTAATAGTACATTCCATACTTCCTTAGGGGATACCCCACATTTTCTTTTTATATGGAATGGATAAAAGACTACCCTATGACCTCTTTGAAAGAAAATGAAGTTCCTTCATATAAAGATATTATAATGAGTATCTTTTAAATAGAAACAAAATTTTCAGATCACAAAGAAGCATTTGACTAATTCCAGAGATAAAATACTGTCATTTCAACACAAAGTTGCCCGCCACAAGGATATCGAAGTTGGAGCACTAGTATTTAGAAAAATCAAAGAGGAACTCAATATTAAGTCAAAGCTTGCTCCTAGATTTGAAGGTCCATTTAGAGTAATTTAAAGTAAAGAACAACAAAAGGGCCCACATTAAATGCATACAGTCAGGTGAACAATCTTGGTCTCATTTCGACGTCCTAAAGCTTGCTCACAAGTACTATTCTCCCCCGGCCGACGATCACTAATTGATTCTTATCTTCCAGATCTTACTACTCTTGGGCTTATCATTCTTCACTTTGTCGTCTGCCGACCGCCATGCCCTACCCCCTAGGCTTCGCGCAGTACCAGGAGCCTTCGTTGAGGACCTTGGGGTATCTTACAGTGACAATTAATAAGATTTTAAATAATATTAACTCAATCCCAACTCGTTATTTCAGCAACAGCAGGCGAAGGTTCCTAGTCTCATTTCCCCATGACAATATCCCCAATTTCCCTTTCCACAATAAAACTCCTTTTTTTTTGCTAATTTTGGTTTAAACAAAACCCCCAATTCGATGGGGAAAATTAATAAAATTTTTTTGGGGG
>NC_051397.1:26026218-26051218 GCF_015228065.2 Penaeus monodon
TGTGTGTGTGTGTTTTGTGTGTGTGTGTTTTGTGGCTGTTTTTGTGTGTTGTTGGTGTTATATATATATATATATATATAATATATATATATATATATATATATATATATTCCATGATGGGTTTGCCCGTCAGGCATCGAATCGCAAGCACGAAGAGGTAGATTAATTTATTTAAATTTGCAGATGTTTCGAAGGATCACAAACCTTCATTCTCAATGTTGTAAGCGAAACCAGATAATAGTTAGACAGTCTAACTATGCAGATGTGGTTTTGGTTTTCGCAAAATACGTAATAAAACAATGTAAGGGTAGTAATCAAAAAATGTAAATACAGCAATACAAACAAACTCAGTACCAATATGTACAAAACATAAATTATATATGTGGGGTGTACAATCAAGTATGCTGAACTAACCAAAGTGGGTGTTTATGGTGAGGGGTAGTCTAATGAGTGAACAAGGAAGTTGCAGGCTTCATCTTTCTTATAAGGAGGGATTCCGAGGTGATGAGGTCTTGGCGGGAGGAGTGAGAGGGTAAAATAATATAATCTGTGTTAGAGAAAGGGCTTGAGTGTTTAAGTAGATATTCTCTTATTGCTAAGAAGGATAGTTTGCTCAGCGGGAAGTCAGTCCTGAAGGACTTCTGTTCGAAGATCGTAAAGTTTATCCCATGCACCTAGCTTGACAGTTAAATATGCCACATTAGAAAACAAGTCAGAAGTTGTAGTTCATAGGTATTTGATGGATTTTGCTATAGTGTTGGTGTTACTGAAAGCAAAAGAAAACTTAATCTGTTAATTATTTTTCAAGTGTGTTTTCATTGTTTCCTTTTCAAACAACTGTAATGGGTACCCATTTGTTGTAAAGAAGATTTTTAGAAATAATTCTTCGTGAAAGGCGATCCAGTTGTTGCACAAATTGTGGCCTCTATTGATTAGAACTTTAACATTGTTAATTCTGTAAATTTATGGAGTAAAACAGGAAGAAAAGGCGGCCATTGTTCTAGCCAGATTTGTTCATGATAACAAGCATTGGCATAGGAGCGGTCTAGTGGGGAACCCATGGCTACACCATCTGTTTGGGTATACAGACAATCGTCAAATGTGAAAGCTGAAGCTGAATGATGAGCTGTGATTTCGAGTTTTTCTTTGAAATAAAGACGAGATTCTTCACGGCCGTATTAATCTGCTTTTCCGTGCTTGTGTGTGTATATATACATACATACATACATATATGATATAATAATATTAATATATAAATATATATATATAATAGTCTATATATATATATATATACTACACGTATATGTATAAATATAACATTTTGTTATATCTATGTTATATCCCAATACATGTGTGTGATCTATACATATTATATATATCTAATCTCTATATATATCTACTATCTATATAGTCTATCATCTACTTACTATTATATCTATTCTCTTTATGTGGTGTGTGTGGTGTGTGTGTGTGTGTGTGTGTGTGTGTGTCTGTGTGTGCGTGTGTGTGTGTGTGTTTTGTGTGTGTGTGTGTATCATTATATATATATGTATATCTCTCTATCTCACTATTCACTATATATTATATATATCCTTATCCTACAATTATCTCTGACTATATATTATACCTATATCATATCTGTATCTCTATATCTCTATATATCTATCTCTTTTTATCCCCTATCATCATATCTTAGTCATATATATCTATATCATCTATATATATATATCATATATCTATTATCTAGATATATATATATAATATATCTGACTGGGTAACCTATCCGTGTTGATACTAATGGCAGAAAAACCCAGTCAGTGAAAAAACCTAGATTTTATGAATAAACTTCATTCGATGTATCCACCCGATTCCATCTTCAGATCTGAATAGCACCGGTTAGGAGAAGTGATATAAAAGAGCGAGAGGCAACTTGGTCAACCGTGCTGGTGAGGACAGACTAACGGAAGATCCGGTCGGTTCGGAGATCGGGTGGGCTTGCGCAAGGTGTCGCGCATAAGGGAGAAGGCGGAAGAATATTGGGAAGCAGGAGAGTATCGCGGAAGACAAGCCACTGTTTAGTTGAAATTAGGCATCAGCTTTATTAAGGAGGATTTCCTGATGCCTGTGTCCACTGAGGCATTATGGGCGGTGTTTATTGTTCACCCCCCCCCCCACCCCCCCCCCCCTTGCTAAGTGTGCCTTATGTGGCAGAACCGCAGTGAGACTAGGCGCCTTCTTGCCAATTAATTGCTTATCCAGGAGGCACAAGTGTCTGTCACTGCCTCCAAAAAGTATTGGTTGCTTACGTGGACCTTCCATTGAACCCACGTGAAACAGGTGGAACCATTACGAAATAATTGAGAACATCTGTTGATTTGGAAATGTAATGGGTGTGTCACTGTTCGAAAACTTGCAACACTTTCAAGACCAAGGATTCCAAAGCCATCCTTACGTGTTTCCAAGGTGGCTTCCACAGAGGTGGATGCTGGCCACTGAATCTGCAAAGAGTAGAATGGATGAGGCAACTGGCCGAGAATCTTTCAATCATCTATATGGACTTATGTGGAGAAGGTAGATGATGTAACAGTGCAAGCAGCCCTGCATCCTTTCACCTGCATGTCCGTCTGGAAGAGGCGGAATAGAAATATCCTGATGTACCAACCACTGCCTCCTGAGCTCATTATCAAAAGGGATCCTTTTCAGGGAATTGAGGTTTTTTTCCCTGGTCATAATCTGTGGTTGTATGCTGTCCAATGTTTTGGGATTCCTTATATTTTGCTAAAACTTCCTGACAATTTCCATTGGACTTCGGTATCCATTTCTTCATGTTGACAGAGACCTTTTCTTAAGGTGGTTGGGAGCTCCTGTTGGTTAGGTCTACCTACAAACCTTTTTTAGGCGCTCTTTTTTCCAGCATCTTTAGAAGCACCTTTTAGAGGTTGTTTACTTGATGGACTATTTCCCACAGGCATACTTATCAGCTCATTTCTTGTCCTGGGCAAAAGGGGGATATGACTTTTGGTTTGGGATATCTCTGTCTACAGCGAACCACTCTGTCGTGTTGTGTCACTGCACTGTCACTGTTGATGCCCTCTGGAGCCTTGACTAATGGATCCAAGACCTTTTGCATTGCATAATGGACCTAAACAACTTGTCATCTTCTTGATAACGCTTTGTACCCACTTTACCACACTCTATCTTGCTAGTCCTCCATTTTCCCTAAACGGCAAGTGGGTTCCCTACCATGTCATGGAAGCACCACAATAGGGTGGGCTCATATGCTTTTCCTTAGGTGGTAATATGCTAACTTTACTGATTCTGGAAGGACTAACAATTCAAAAGATAGAAGAGCTGTTGTTGATTTTTCTACACCATCAGCCTTCCTTTCTCAAAATGCTTTACTGCCACTGCCTTAAAGTTCTTTAGCTCCTCTAACAGTTTTTCCTCAAATACTGTCATCAGTCCTCGAGAAAGAACAATTTTCTTGAACTGATGAGTGTTTTGCAATGAGAAAAATGAGACTCAAGGCCGCGGGATGTTGCATATCGCACGCGAACGACCACTGCCTCTGTCTGGTAACAACCTGTGGTTACTTGAGGATCATGTTTACACACATCAACTATCTGAGATGCACTTGCAATATCATGACCATGAATGGCATACGGTCGATGAATTCACACATGTATTTACTATATGAGATTCTTCATATTTACCAGGTAAGATTCTTTGATGGACTGAGGATTTCTCTCCTTATTTATCTAGTCTGGAGCACCTAAAAAAGAGCATTTCTATTTCCATTCCTTTGTAGAAAGCATACAAATTAGATTTTGTCCTTTCCTCCCCTCCCCCCCCCCCCACTCCACCATGTAGTTCAACATTGGAAAGCTGTAGGTTGGAGGTTCAAATATACCCAGGCAGCGTCAAGTGTAGTGATAAATATTACATCCCACCAGTGCTGATGGCAGTCGCAGAACTTATGCATTCTGATTTGAACAGTGCCGTCTTGACCAACTGAGTGACTTAACGTGGCTTTGAATCAAGCCACCCATCTACCAAACAGAGGAATAACGAGATGTGTTGCTAGTTACAGGTGGCAGTGTGCAGCATCGCTCAAACCTCCTGGAAACCTGTATATTATGTAGCGTTTCTCTAACAGTGGCGCCCAGCTTTATACGTAGCAAACAAATAAATTTTCTTTAATAATGTGATCTGTGGTAGCGAGAGCACACTCAATAACGTTGTGAAAGTTATGCTCAGGTTTATTTTAAACTTTAATACTATTAGATTTATATTTTAGATTTGTTATAAACTATTGTGGATAGAGGGATATTTTTCCTAAGGCATAAAAGAAACTATGTACATTTAAGATACATGCTTTATTTAAAAAGACATACTAAAACACGAAATAAAACTGTTCCACGTCTAAAATAAACTCATGAATAAAAAGCAGGTAACTCCTAACTGTTGATTTCTCATTCTTAAATCTCTTATTTGTATTTTCTTAGGACGACCGGGGGTTGAGGTGGGTCGATTCACAGCGGTTTCTTGGTTTTACAAGACAACCGATTTTCAAAACAAACAGAAGTCCGAGCGAACGCTTCCTAACTAAGGTACCGCAGAATCTCCCCTTTTGGGAGCCTAGTGTTGGTTTTTCATGGTTGTGGGGAGTGTGGGTATTTCAATAAGGAATCTGGAATGCACCTGGATGTTTTCAATATACTCTGAAGTTAATTAGGCTGAAGTCTGTACTTAAATCATTAACATTGCAGCATAAATACCTAAATTTATACAATAAGGTTAAAGAGGTTCTGGAACATCTCTTCTCTTATTTTATGGCACCCAGCATCCATTATTATATCGTGACGCCAAATGTTCAGATGCCGCTCGAGGTTTTTTCCCTGACGTGTAGGCTGCAACCGGTCACTGCACTGAGCACTACACCAATGATGACAAAAACTTGGGAGAGTTTCTCCCATGGTCCAAATGGAATGAACGGCCTTGGTGCACCTAGGGATCCTTTTGTTTCATCCACAAAATGACCCCTCCAGATGTAGCCTTTTGGTCTACAGCTCCAATGTCCTGGGACCTCAAGCTCCCCCTACCGCACAAGGAAATCCAACTCGAAGCTCCCTCCCAACCGCGACAATTGAATGATTGATTATTTCAAATTACTGACATAACAATAAATTTTTCTTAAAAATCGAAGCCTACATATTATGCTCTATAGTTTATAAAATTATTGCATAACATGTATTCATACTCAAATTTTATTGATTGATTGATTATTTAAAATTATCTGCCCCCGTCAACGAGCTACGGTCATTAGCGGCGAATGCCTGTTCATAGAAAGATTAAATTTTAAAACTTTACAAATCTAGCATAAATATCTTACAAATACATTAAATATATCTAAATCCAAATCATAAATATTATGTCTAAAGTTTATAAATTATTGCATAACATTAGGCATGATTAGATTTTATTGAAAAATATTAAGTCTCCTAAAGGACTAATACACCTCTACAATCACAATCCTCCCCCAATACATTTTTCTCCTGTCCTATATAGGGGAGTACCAGTATCATACGCTTTGGTTGAAATGGTGGCACATCTTTCCACTACATGTGTGATCGTTAATGCTCTTGGCATCCCGTCTCAAAAGTGCTTGACTTTTAGCCTCTCGGCCCCATGAGTCCAGTCCTTATGTGCCCGATTCTTAGCCTTTCAATGCACTTCCACTTTTCATTTGGGATGGATACTATCACCCAATTGCCAAGGTCATCTCTAAGCTCTCACAGTTTGGTTTCATAGAAGGTTGCCTCCTTGTTCCTTCCCATATATCACGAAACAACTCCTGATGCTGGTTTCAAGTGGGCCCCCCGGGGCGCTGTGTGGAGAGGAAACAAGCAATCACAATGCTGAGCAGCAGCTGCTTGGCCCTGCGATCTGCTCGCTCGTTCCCACTGATAACCAACTTTTGCTTGCACCCAACACAGTTTTCTTTTTTACGTGTTTGACATCATTGCAAGCCAATCTTGAACCTACATCACTACTGTGTGAATAGATAAGCTCTTTGATTGCTTGCAAGGCACTACGAGAGTCGCAATATAAATCACAATAGAATGGTTTTTGTAAGACTCACTAGTCCTCTTACTGCTGCAAAGGGTGGCATGTACTTTGCAAGTGAAGTCGAGAGGCTGCTAGAGACACATACCTGCCAGATCAGTCTTCTTCTGCTCCATGCTGAAAGCCCACAACCATTTTCAGACTTTGAACCATCTGTAATATTGCCTCTTTCCTTGGTACTTAGAAATTGCTGAAGAAATCTCTCTCTGACTCCTGCTTTGGATCCAACAAATCCAGCTTCGACTTGATTATACCAGGGGAGAACTGGGAATTCCAACACCCAACCTTAGTGGACTTAAGTTAAGATCCATCCCAGATTCCCTCATTCTCCAACTAGGATCGTTCTAACCTCAAGGGGGTTGAAAACAATCTGGATGTAGGAGACCCCGGAAATCCTTGGTAGTCTCGTTTAAATCAGGTTCATGTAGGACCGGTTAATGAAAGAGTGGTTCCCACTCTCAGCATACGGGAACTCAACAGGTGAGAAGACCTGAAAGCACCCGTACAGATTCTGAGGAGCTTCATATGAACTGAGTCCACATCCGAAGAACAGTGGGAGTTGGAGATGAGTAGCTCACATCCATATCAGCTTACTATGTATAAGCACTTCGGTACAGCCGTAAAAGCATTGTGCGATCTCACCCCAAGATAGATGTGAAGAACCCGCAAAATACTAACTCTTTTGTTAGCCTTCACTTTAACTGTTTACTGAGGCACTCATTGTAAGCCTTGAGTAAAAAATTAGACCCAAAGTACTTTCACCTCTTGGACAAATTGCAGTGGGTTGCTCTAAATAGAGGGAAGGATGGAATTTTTCATCGGTTTATGGAAAATGTAGAAACTATGTTTTATTTGGGATAAATTTGAACCCATGATTGTGGCCCCACTGGAACAACTGATTTATTGCAGTCTGCCATTTTCCTTGCACTCCTGTAAGCTTCCTCTGAGCAGTAACGTGTAAAGGCATACACATACGATTCATGAGACGCGCCTTGAACAACCTTCCAATGTCATTTATATATACAATTGGCAAATAAGTCACCCTTCAGACACCCCTTGTGGGACCCCTTCCAGCTGATCTTCCAGATTAGAGAAAATGTTCCCCACCAAACTCTGAAACTTCCCTCTAGAAAGGAAGAGCTTTGGTATGAAGTAGTTAATGCTCCTCTTAACCAGTGTCATACGCTTCAAGAGTATGCCATCTTCCCAAGTGGTATCGTAAGATCCTTTTTCTAGGTCAATGAATATTGCTAACATGGACGTCGCTAGTGCGAAGGAATTATGTATAAGCAGTTTCCAATCTGACAAGTGCATCTGTGGTTGCTCTCATCTTCTAAATCCATATTGATATGGGTCAGCACGTTTTCCTTTCCTAGCAGCCTGGCACCTGAAATTTACCATTTTCTCCATACAGTTTCCAGATGCAGCTGGAGAAGAACTTGGTCTGTAATTTCCCTGGTGTGGAACATCCTTCCAGGTTTATGGACGAGGGAATGGATTTATAGCCTCTTTCCCTGTATATCCTATTGAATAGGTCCAACGGAACTTCTGGAGCTCGTCCGGTAAGTGTTATGCATTTTGTATGGTATATCCGTCACTTCCTGGGCAGTCTTAAGGCAGAGCTGCAAATCAGAGTCCCATCTCCTTGCGCCAAGAAATGGCAAGTTGAATGGTAAGTTCTGCTGCAGTCCTACGGAAGAACGACGACTGGGTTTCATCTGCTCAGCCCGATGATTGGAGATCGTGCAGTGTAAGATTGCCTCCAGGAGATCTCTCCATGGATTTAGCTAGCCGTCTTAGTTCAACATCTTTTTTGTCCTGTGATGATTATGCCATCGATTTTCAAAGCAGGTGGATCGTGATGTTGCTCTTTCCAGCGATTCTTACGCCCGTGTCCATACCTAGTCTATGGGGGTCCCAGAGTTAATCGAGTAGACATACTGTCTCCACGATGGTCCATCTAGCCTACCTTAATAGTACTAACGCCTGGCCTTGGCTGAGGTCTTATTGTAATCAATCAAGGTTATATCACTGGAGCATCATTTTAACGCCTTAATGCGCTTTTCTTGCCTCTGCAGCTTGTGTCATTCATCAGAGACCTCCTGGACGGAGGTCGATAGTCCTGCTGGCTGCTTTTGGGAATGGATGGCTCCTGGCTGCCAAGGTGAATTTGTGATGTGGATGACTAACATCATCTTGAACACATTGGCAATTCATTTCACAGATCCTTGCAATACTATATTGATCTAAAAGATCCAGTCTACATGTTCAGTCCGCCAATCTCTGCATTCCACTGGCTGGAATCCCATTCACTTTCCCAAAGGTAATTGAAAACTTGGTCGCTATCCTGACATGCCAGTGAAATTCAACTGTGAATCAGGAGAACCTTGCAAAAGGTCTATATTGGAAAATGCCCCCGTTTGATTTGGAAAGTTTTGAGAGTGTCACTGTTCAGTAAACTGCATTTTCTCAAGAACAGAACCCAAGGCGCTTCCTCGAGGGTTGCACAAAGATGTCTCCCCAGGTGATGCCGACCAAGATTACATGGGAATTTGGCAACTGCCCAAGTAGATCTTCCAACTCATCTATGTTGAGAATTATGTTGGGGTAAGGTAAATAGATGCAACAGTACAAATGTCGTGTCAATCCTATTCTCACAGCCTTTCACCTGCAGTGTTGTCCTGCAGTGTATCGCTATAGGGAATATCCTGACGTATTATTACTGGCTAACTTCGCTCCATGAGGTCCATTGTCAATGGGCTTGAAACTTGGAATCCTCTCAGGAAATGGGACGATTTTCCCTGATCATAATTTCGTGTAGGCAACAATACTGGGTTACATGAGCTATCAATGTTGCGTTCGTCCCATTTTGCATGAATTCCCTGACAGTTCCAGTTGATAGGGTATCCAGTTCTTTCAGACTACCTCTTCATAGGTGTTTTGGCAGCACATGTGGTCAAGTTTAGCAGCGAGAGGGCTCGTGGATGTGATGCAGCTCTAGTTAGTTTAGTTTTAGTTTTTTTTTGTTTCCATTTGTTACAATGGATATCTTGGTGTGACACTGTCTGTCTGATTTTTTGCCTCACGTGTGTCAGCTTCTCTGAACAGCTGAACCGAGTCCTTGCCCGCCGTGGTGGCCCACCACAGCAGTAACCTCCAGGTGACAGTTGCAACTTCTCCGCGCCTGGCGGGGCGCGAGACCGCCGACCCCTCGGATGAGAGGGCCGACACGTTACCACTGTACTGCCCGGAGGCTAGCTGTCACGTTGAGCCCCTGAGCCCTTCCTGACGGCTCCAAGGACATTGTTCTGAATGAGTCTTTAGAACAGCTTCAGGATTCCTTTGCCTGGGCAGGGATGGTACTGATCTTCTGCTTCAGGGGTATTCTTCCCAGCGAGGTCTCTGTGGATGTGCTGCGAGCTGGAGCTGTCACCACTAGGCCCTCTGGAGCCTAACTGACGGCTCCAAAAGTCCTTATTTTGGAGGAGGGTCTCCTCAGTAACTCCCATTTCTGGTGAAACAAGCTCACCAGAGCATTTTCAGCAATTGGTGACTAGGTTAAAGGTAGTGGCAAAGGTGTTTTGTGAAGAAGCACATGAGGGCAAAGGGTTGTTGGGAAAGGAGGAATGACCAGAAGAAGCAAAGGACCTACCTCTCTGTGGAAACAGACATGGGCACCTCACTTGGCCTCTGGAAAACTAACTTTCCTCCTTGCTCCTTATTACCAATACTTCTTTTTCAAATTTTTTAACTTTTAAACTGCTTTGAAAAAGCAGCTTCAGGAGCTTTCCTTTGGCAGTGGTAACAGGATATTGAACTGGACATTGTTCATCTCCTTGATGAACATGTTGTCTACAGTTTACCACATACTCTTGTAGTCCTTTCTTCCCTAAAATGTCAAAGAGTTGGCTCTCATGCCCATAAAGTTGGCAGTGAAGCATTAACATAGGGGTTTGGCACATATGGCTTTAACCTTGAGGTGTACCATGCAAATTTAACTGATTCTGAAGGAATAATGTGTTAAGTTAGGAGAGCTGGTGTCGACTGGTTTCCAACATCAACTTCTTTGAAAACATTTAACTGCCACTACCATTAAAATTCTCTAGTTCCTCTGACAGTTTTCTCCTCAGAAACCTCATCAGGTCCTCGGAAAGACAATTCCCTTACAACTGATGAGGGTTTTTGTGAGAAGAACAAAACTAAAGTCCCTAGCATGTTTCATATTGACGCAAACGGTCACTCTCTTCTGGTGACGAAACCTAACTATCAGGCTCCCATCTTGCTGTGGGGTGATGTTAGGATCATCGTTGACATACCCTCAACTATTTTCCGAATGTATTTTCAAAAGTATCAAGATCCTGACTGATACCCATCAATAGTCCCTTCATACTCGTATTACTATTGACATACTTTCATATTTCAGGTAAGATTTCTAATGGTGCGAAGGACGGTTTTCTCATTACCCTGCTTGGGAGCCCAGGAACCATTACGTTTCCATTCTTGCACTTTGAAGCTGAAAAGTTCCAAAGTGACAAATATGTGATTGTTCCAGAGAGAATAGCGCAGGATTGCTAGGGCGTGTCAGGGAGAGACTAATCTTTGTAATTTTAGAAATCATACAAATTAGAATTCTTCATTTCCTCCCCCTACCCTCACCCTCTTGGAGTCAATGAGGGAATCTATATTAGTGCTCAAAATCATCCACAGCCACAGGGTAATGAGGAAATATACCAAGCCACTATTGCAGTACGGATGGCAGTCGCGGGACTATGAGCTACCGCTGAACAGTTCCTGCTTGGCCCTAGCCATATTTGACCAGCCGGTTGACATTGACCCAGGTCTTGAAACAGCACCTATCTAACCAGTACTAGAGGACCAAAGAAGGTGGGTCGCTAGCTGCAGGGTGGCAGCTGCGACTTTCCAGTACTCTGTCTCCTAGTAATACAGATGCCACGCATGGCAACACACAAGTGCGGAGAGTTCTCCTTGGTCCAGATGGAATGAACCAGCGGGGGTTTAACCATCCCCCTCTCTATAGATTCTTGGTACACCAGAAGGCCATTTTGTCTCATCACCCTGGCGACCCCTCCAGGATGGTATCCCTCTAGTCTGTCTCACCAATCATTGAGACCTCAAGCTCCCCACCGCGGGCAAAGCGACTTCAGTTTAGGGGGGCCATTTGCATGAATTCCCTGCCATTTCCATTTGGATTAGGTGTTCAATGATCCTACCTCTTCATAAGGACTTGGCAGCACCTTGGTCAAGGTTTGCCGCCATATCTTTAGCTGTCCCTTTCCAGAATCCTTTTGAAGGGTTGTTTACCTGTGGACTATTTTCCCAGGCTTTCCTTTGGAGAGGCCTCAGGATTTCTTTGCCTGGGCAAAGGACAGAGCTGAGCTTTGCTTCAGGGAGGCAATTCTGCCTAGCAGTGATGCCCTGTGGATGTGTGAAAGCTGGGCTGTCACTGTTGAGGCCCTGGAACCCCTACCTGACAGGCTCCAAAGAACCCCCACTCTGAGAGGAACTGGAAGGCTCAGGATTCCTTCGACTAGGCAAGGAGCGTACGTGATCCTTTTGCTTGACATGGAGGCCCCTGTGATTTGTTACCATTGGGCCTCTGGTAGCTTGATTGATGGCGTCTAATGCCTTACCTTTGGGTCTCCTAATGACCCCTTACTCTTACTACGTCCGTTTCTGGTGGAATCGACACACAGAGGCAGTTTCAGCAATTGAGGACTGAGGTTCACATGTAGTGGCAAAGTGTGTGGTGTAAGATATTACGGGCAAGGGATGGCAAGGAAGGAGGTCGGAATAGACGGAAGCAAAGGACTTTACCTGGCTGTGCAAACTGACTGCACACTGCTCCTTGCTTTTGCTCCTCTGGAAAACTTTCTTCTTTGCTCCTTATTACCAATACTTTTTCAAATTTCTACCTTTTACTTGATTTAAGAAGCTTTATGAGTTTTCTGTGAGGGGTAACAGCATATTGGACCTGGATAGTTTGTCATCTCCTGATGATGTGTTGTACACCACTTTACACACATCTTGGTTGTCCATTTTCTTTAAACCGGCAAGAGTTGGCTCCATGCCCATAAGGCTGCAGTGATAGCCTACAATAGGGTTGGGCACATAGGGCTTTACCTGAGTGGTACCATGCCAACTAACTGATTCTGAAGGACTAAATTTTTAAAAGTTAGAGAGCTATATCGACTGTTCCAAACCCATCACTTCTTCTTAAATGTTTTACTGCTACTACATTAAATAAATCCATTAATTTCCTTTAAACCAGTTTTTTCCTCTGAATACCTCATCAGGTCATCCGAAAAGGAACAATTCCCCCTTACCTGATTAATGTTTTGTGAAGAGAACACAAAACTTGAGCACCAGAATGTTGCATAACGCAATCAAAACAACACTCTCGCTGTGTGAGGAAACCTCACTATCAGACTATCATCTCGCTGTGGGGTATGCGAGATCACGCTGACTCCTCAACTATTTTCCAATGTACTTCAAAATAATCAAATCCACGACTGATACACCATCAATGGTCTTCACTACTAGGTATTTACTTAATTAGATTTGACTTTTCTCCTTCTTACTAACCTGGTTTGGGAGCTCAGGAACTATTAATGATTCCCATTATTGCCCTTTGGAAGCTGGAAAGTTGCAGAGTAACATGTTACTTCCAGAGGAAATGTCAGGGGACTGTGTAGGGCCATCAGAGGAGAGAGCAGAATCTGTGTAAATTTGTAGTCTCATAAAAAATTAGAATTCTTCATTTCTTCACCCACCATGGAGTCCCACGGGGGAAGCTATTGTTGGGGCTCAAAATCTGCCAACAACCCAGGTGAGTGAGGAAAATATATGCAGCCACTCTTACAGTACTGATGGCAGTCCATGCACTACTGACTGAACAGTGCCTGCTTGATTACACCTAGCCATATTTGACCAGACGACGACTTGCCCGAGCCTTGATCAAGCCACCCGTCTTACCAGAATAGAGGACCAAAGAGTGGGTTTTTTTTTTTTGCTGGCTACAGGGCGCATCTTTGCGGGCATCGCTCCAACCCCCATTAATCTTGTCTCGATATTAGTGACGCCACGCACGGCAAAAACACACTTAGTTTTCACGCTCCAAGATGGAATGAACCAGGGTGGTCACCATTTCCTCTCATAGGCCTTGATGCAACCGGAAGCCATTTTTTTCTCATCCCTGACTGCGACCCCCCAATTTTCATCCACATCTTAAGATTATCTTTTGTTTTTTACTTTACTTTTTCTTTTCAGTTAAATTTTAGCAATACATTAGGAGACAAGCAATGAAAAGCGTTCTCATATGGCCAGTACTGGTATTGTATTACACACACACACACACACACATACAGGAGCGATAGAGAGAGAGATGAAAGAGAGAGAGAGCGAGAAGGAAATATAGGGAGGAGAAAGAGAGAAGTGATATAGACAAGAGTATAAATATAATAATCTCTGTGAAGGACTTGAAAAATGGATTTTTTAGTTTATCTCAGTTCCTCGGGCATTATTAAATTTTACCTGTGCATATACAATACGAATAATTCAGGAAAACCTACCATCCCTCATTGGTATTTTAGTTATTTTAGTTTCATTTATTTCATTAAATTATCTTGAAAACTTAGGGACAACCATGAAAAATAAGTCCAATATACCTTACAAATATAAAAGCTAAGAAATGAAATGACTATTTCTTCATATACAAATGATGTTTTAACCCCGGTTTCGATATATCTTCGTAGAAATAACATTTTTGAGATATATTCGAACCGTCAAATACCTCTCTTGTATCGTGAAGGTACTCTTCTCAATTTCTCAATCATACTTTTCTGCTTTGTCAACAGAATTTGTTCACACTTAGCAGGGAATATCATCACGTGGGCAATAACGAATAATAACCAAGAAACACCACCCACTTCTACCACGGCAACGAAAAGCCACAGTAACACGCAATTCTCACCGGTCCCCGCACGTTTCTATTTGCATTTTTTCTACTCCAGAGAAAATTACAAATGGGGGAAGTGGGTAACTCTTGTTATTGACAGGGAACATAAAAGAATTAGGACAGGTCCATCAAAAGGCTAGAAATAAAATAAACGTAACTTCTGCTTCATATTTAAACACAGGAAAGAGAAAGTTGCTGGGTAAAATTCGTAACCCTTGTCTCACACTTGCTTCATTCCTTTCCCTCTAGTTTCTCTTCTTTCCCTGGCTTGTCATTCTGCTTAGGATCCAGCAGTGTTTTATAGATGCAGGGATATGCCTTGTGGGGTATTTTATTTTATTATTTTTTTTAGGGCTTGCGATAAGGTATCGGGTTGTGATCGTGTTTATAGGCGCCTTTTGGGCCTTTTTCTTAAATTTTACTTGTCCTTCCTTAATCTGGTATTCAAAGTATTATGTTACAATAACTCTCTGACCTTCCATTAAAAAATCGTTTTTAATTTTTGTCTTTCAAGATCCGGTGTATATATATTTATTTTTAATTCCCAATTTAGTTTTGACAGAATTTCTGTTTAGAGTTTCCATAAACCGCGCTGCATTTCTAATATCCAGCAAAAAATCTGTTTTTTTGGGTTATAACGCTGTTTCATTTCTTTTATCAATTGTTTCCATTATTCTTTAATAGTAAACTTGTTAACTAGCTTTTAACGTCTAAACTTTGCCTTGAATTCTCTCTCTCCTTCCTCTCATCTCACTCGTCTTCTCCTCTCTCTCTCAGGGTCTCTCTCCGCTCTCTCTCTCTCTCTGCTCTCTCCTTCTCTCTTCTCTCTCTCGCGTCTCTCTCTCTCTATCTCCACTCTCTCTCTCTCTTCTCTTCTCTCTTCTCTCTCTCATTGCCTCTACATACCCTCGTGCAGCCGTACAATATGGAGTTAAAAAGAAAAGAGATGTGAACAGTAAGAACTTACAAGGCTTTATTGATATCTAAATAAAAACTAATGCTTTTCAATAATCAAGAATTATTAGAACTTGGTGGTCTGTTCGTATTATAAATTGTTTGGTATTGTCTATTTTGACAAATCTGTCAAACTATTTTGATAACATCTTTCACATTGCCTTTCGCAAGGCAAAGGTATTTCTTTAAGTCCGTCCTTTTTCCGATGTAAATCACATAAACAGTTAATTATAAATTTAGAACAATGAAACGACAAACGGACAGCTAAATATGATGTGTTACCTCTAGTTGTATATATGAGAAATGACCCGGTCGGAAAGTGGAATGCTAAATAGTGCTTATTTGTAGGTCAATTGTTCTATTACTAATTGAAGCACTAGCTGAATTAATATGATTGACAAGTATTCATAAGCAATGATGCCAATATTAAGGCCCATGGAGAGTGCAATCAAAATTTGGAATAATAAGTGTCACTCGATGGTCAGTGATAATTATCCCTGGCCTTAAATTGAATAAAAAATCTTTTTTTGTAGAACGCGTTTGTTTTCAGTTATGGTAAACGTTTGTGATTTCGTGATTTTCAAGGGAGTTGAGTATTTATTACTATTCATTTCATACCATATTTTGTAAATGAAGGATAAAGATTTTTATTTCCCAAAAGTGTTTTACCAAAATAGCTTTAAAAATAGATTTTGCAATATAGTTTTCTTTCTATATACTTGTACATGTAAATACAATACACCACCACACACACACACCTGATATATATATCTATATATATGTTATATATATATATTATATATATATATAATATATATATATATATATATATATGTTATATAGATATATATATATATATATCTAATAATCTATAATATATATATATATATATAGATATTATATATATATATATGGAGAGAAATAGAGAGAGGAGGTAGTGACAGAGATAAGCATATATATATTATCGTATATAATATATATAAATATTTATATATATTATAAATATATATATATTATATAAAATATAAGTATAAATAAAATTTATATGTTATTTATATATACTATATACATATATCTATGTAGTATAATATATATATTATATATGATATATTATATATAATATATATACTATATATTATATATATATATATAGTCACAATCAATCACCACACACACCACAACACCACACACACACACACCCACACACACACACACCACACACACACCACACACACCACACACCACATACAATTTATGAATATCGTTTTTGTAAAGACAGTGGCATTTCAATATTTTCTAGAAATCTCGGATACAGAAATGTATGCACCTGAATTTATATCCTCTTCTTACCGCTGTACAATCTGATCATGCCAAGCTGTTTGTCCATTCTTCGCTGCTTCCCCCAAAATCTTCACGGCCAGAAAATCTGTGGACGGCAAGTGATTCATGGATCCTCACTCTAAACAACCTTGGATTTCATGGTGCAGTCCTTTTATGACACGTGGTTTGCAGAAAAAATGTTAATCCGAGGTCTTTGGCAAAGCTCAGGCTAGACCCGGATATCCTCTTTTCTATAAATGATAAATCAATTCAGAAAGAACCTAATTGCGACCAGTAGTGTTGTATTCGACCGAAAGAATATTTGTGTCGAAAAATTAAATAAAGACGATGAATTTTCCCGTTGCACAGTTCTGATATCAGATATGTATTTCTTATCTGATTTTCCCTTCTGACCGGAATAACTTCAAAATTACATCATTCCCATATTCACATCTGCAACAAAATGTTTGTCTTTCACGCCACGATATAACAGTTATGCACAAAATTCTGATTCTGGCTGTCATTGAAAAAATATGGTAGTGCACTATTCCGTTCTGGATGCAGAAGAGGCAAGTGACAATGAATAAATTTAATAAAATAATGATATAATAATAAAGAATAATATAATAATGATGAAATAATAATAATAATAATATAATAATAATAATAATAAATATTAATAACAATAATAAATGAGGACGTTTTTATACCGTATATTTACCACTGATACATTATGTAACTATTGAAAACGACTAATGTGAGAATTATCCGAACCAATTAGAATCAGCCGTTTATTCTTGCGAAATGTGTTAGCATCGAAAATAAGATATGTTGCTTTTAAATTATTACCAGGCGAAATCTTGTCTGTCCTTAGTTTCTGCAACTGAATTATGTTCAAATGAAATATAGAACGATCCTGCAAGAATCCCTGAGCGAGTTCAGAATGTACCGTTTTCCATCAGAAAGAAGTTAGAAGTTTGAATGAGTATAACATAATTCGATGACCAAGATTAATACCTTTTCGTTTAGCTATATATAATATGAAAAAAATTGTGTGATTATTACTGATATTTTGTCTTTTCTTTCCTTTAATAATGTACAAAATAAAAAAAAGTCAACAGAAAACAAATGATGAAAGCCTTTCCAGTACTGTTCTTCCAGAACATCCAATTTTATCCTTTATGTATAGGCCAGTTTTTTTAATCTTCTGAACCCCTAACACTTTGATATATGTTTGCCCTCCTTAAGCGCATATTATTAAAACCTGTTGAAAACATTTTTTTGATTGTATTGTATTTGTTTTGTACCTGATGCACTGTGATTACTCCCGCCAGCCATCCAGTCACGTACTCCTTGACATATTACAATAGGTCCTCAGATAGGGATTTACATGTTCCTTAATTACGAATCGAATGTAATGTATCTTGATAAAAAAAATTATATAAGATGCTAAAGTGTTTCGTGCCTGATTAGGCATGGCATCAAATACATGTTATCAGTAACATTAGAAGTCAGCCCATGGCGGTTGTAAAAACGACATGGTAAGAATTTGCCGATGTTGTCCGAGTCATATGTCGGTGTATTGACTTCGGTGGATGAAATATCTTCAAATCATTCTGTACTTTTATGATATGAACTTACTAGGCTCGGGAATTCAACGAAGAGGCTGTTTATTATGACATTGTTGGCTATAATTTTAGGCAATAAACAAGTAACGCGCGTGATCATATGTATCAGCTTGTCTGTTATCGGAGTCTATGGAAAACTGGCGGTGAAAAAGATAAAATGCAAAACTTCATGCTACATCTCTTTTTTATGTGAATAACAATGAATAACAATACGATTTTAAAAAACCTGAAATACGTTTGAAAGTTTCAACAGTCTTGCAAAGCAAAGAGTGGTGTATATAAAGAATTTTCAAGAGTACAATCAAATACTTTTACCATTTTATTTGAAAGCTCGTATTCATAAATCATACCAACTTATTTACGGCTGCATATATATTGTCCATTGAAATGAAGAAAAAAATACGTTTTTTCAAAGAATTTGTATGGTCAGTACAAAATTGTTTCACACGGGGGATGATACCGTGTTTTGCGCGACCAACATACAACGTGAAAAATTATCTCAAGGTTTCGGTATCTACAAAAAGTCCTTATGTATATAGAACTATGATTATATATATATATATATATATATATATATATATATAGGTGTATTTCGTAGTGCGTATATATATATATATGTGTGTGTGTGGTGTGTGTGTGTGTGGTGTGTGTGTGGGGGTGGGTGTTGTGTGTGTGTGTGTGTGTGTGACGTGCGTGCGTGCGTGCGTGTGTGTGTGGCGTAAACATAGCTGTCAGTGGTACTACCTAGCTGACGTCAGCATCTAGGTCAAAGTCCGGGGGGTAACATTTTAATCTGGGGCTCCTGTCTATATATATAAATAATATATATATAGATATATATATATATATAATATATATATATATATATATATACATTTAATATATACATTACATATATGTTAACGTGATATAATCCACACACACACACACACACACACACACACACACAACACACACACACACACACCACCCACACCCACAACAGACACACACACACACCACACACACCCACACACACAACACAAACACACAAAGACACACACACACAACACATATATATATATATCTATTATGTTTATTTTTATATATATTATATATATTATATATATCTAGATTATATACATATATATATATATTATATATGTAAATATATTTAATGCATATATTTATATATTAATGATATACATATAATATACATCGATATATCTTTACATAAATATATCTATATATATATATATATTATATATATATATCTATCATATATATATACACCTATCTATACTGTTTGTATACATCGCACACACACATCACACAGACAAACACGCACACGACCGAAAACACACACATAATATAATATAGTCTATATATATATATCTATAATATATATATATATCTATATATATATATATATATATATATATATACCATATATTCTTATATATATATATATCTATATATTATATATATATATATATATATATATATAATATAATAGTCTATATATATATATATATATATATATATATATATATAGCATATGTATGAGGTATTGTGTTGTGTATTGTACTTAGGTATCAATATTTTTTTTGAACATATGGATAGCATGGCGAGCCGGAAAAAGTCGGGGGTATTTAACTTGGCACCCTGTCTATATATACTAATATATATATAATTATATATATATATATATATATATATATATATATATATATATTATATATATAATCTATATATATATATGTTTAAATGTCTACATATACATATTATGCTATATAATACACCATACCCAAACACACACACAACTCACACACACACCCACCCCACACACACACACACACACACCACCACACACTCTTATATGTGGCGTCTGTGTGTGTGTTGTATACTGTGTTAGGATATAGATATATATATATATATCTATATTATTTATATTATATATATATAATACATACATGTATGTATATACATTACAATAAATATGCATAACTACATAATTGTACGTATATACATACATATATATATATATATATATATAAATAGAATATATATATATATATAATATATATATATATATATATATAACATATCTATATAATAATATAGTATATATATGTACATCTAAATATATATATATATATATATGTATACTATAAATATATATATATATATATATACGATGATATATATATATAGTATGTATGAGTATAATCATTTTGTTTGTGTGTGTGTTGTGTTTTTGTATCACACGCGCACACCACACACGGCACACACACACACACCCACACACCACACACAACACACCACACACACCACCACCACACACACACACAGATATATATATAATAGATATATAATATATATATATTATATATATAATATGTATAGATATTATATATAGTATATAGATATAATATCTACTATATATATATAATATATATATATATATATATAGCATATATATGTTATATGCATATGCATATGTATGTATGCATGAGTGTGTTGTGTGTTTGTGTTAGTGTCATATATCTATATATATATAGATATATATATAATATATATATCAATTATATATAAAGATTATATATATATATATAGTATATATATATATTTGTACTTAGGTTGAATATTTTTTTGAACAAAGGTATGGCAATGGCGGAGCAGGAGAAAACTGAAACGTTTGCTTTACAGGCAGGCACTCCCACTGAAGGTGCACAGTGCTACGTGCTGCAAATAAACGAATAAACATATGGAAAATAGCGAAATAAATAAATGACATAAATAAAGAAAGGATGGTAAGGTAGTGGATTTGAGCCGATGCATTGTACATGTACTGCAAATAAAGGAAGGCGGTTGTTGGAGTAATGTTGCCAATATAAAGTTCTATAACAGTGAAAGTAGTCCGACTAGCGCCTGTTAAGCTTTCCAACTTGTCCTTTATCCTCGGCTAATATATACTGGTTGATATCTTTGGTCTGATGAACTTTGAAGAATCTAACATCTGGTTGACGCACGTCCTGGATAGTTCCGCGGATACTTCATTGCAATCCTTTCTCTTTAGCTCCTCGTCATTTTTCGTCCTTCAGCTCCTTTACCATTCCCTATTGACGCTCTTTGTTGATCGGACTGCCAGTAGAGCCACTTTTTTCCCTTACTACTATTTATCCTTATTGTCCTTTTAGCCAGAGAGGAGTTTGCCTCTATACTCACTTTTTTCTCTTTATTATCTTATCAAGTCCAATCGCATTAGACTTTATCTATCTGATAATGGAGTTTCTGACATTATATATATATATATATAATATTATATATAATATATATATTATTATATATATACATATAATATATATATAATATATATAATATATAATCTATATATATATATTTACCGTTATATACGCTCCTTTACATTATCTGAACATAACTAGTAAAGGGAACGCCCGAGGTAAAATCGTCCTCGAAAAGATGAAAATTAATACAAATATAACTCAGACCTTCCTTAGAAACTGATATACAACTGACAATTCCTAGTATATTGAGAAGAAGAAAAAAGGGAGTAAAACTCTCGAATATCGAAGTCTATATTCATCCTGAGTTGGCTCTCTATTACTCCAAGTACCTAGTTAAGATGAAAGAGTCTATCGATAAAATTTTATAAGTGAAAACACACACACAGACACACACACACACACCACACCCACACACACAAACATGCACACCACACACACACATACAACACACACACACAAACAACACCACAACGCACACACCACTCACACACACACACACACACACACACACAGACAAACCCGCCATACCCTGGATGTTTATTGTTTAACTTATGCATCGGGATTGTTTGATAAATTCAGTTATGTGGACCGTATACTTAAATCATTTGAAGTGAGTTTTATGTTGAATGTATGTTACCTTATTGGAACAAACGCTGAATGACTATCTAATACACACAAAACCGACCCAGAAAACACAATATCTCTTCAGTATTAATGAAAAACGTTATGATATGACTGACTTGATTGTAATTAAACATGCCTACCCTGTCAACATCTGGGTAATTAAAAATTCATATATTCCTTTGCACACTTTCAGTAAACTATGAAGAAGAAACTTTGGTCTTTTTGCATGGAATGTGCTGTAAAATTATTTTGCCTATTTCCACATGCATTAAAATTACTTCGAGTAAAAAGTACTAATACACACCTACGATAACATTTCATCTCACGAAGTTTCGTACAACTATACGCCTCGCAATCTATCCTTGCAATTTCTTCAGTTTGGAGTTTCCACTCTTTTTCCACAACACATGCGGCCAATATAACTCGTGCATCGTCACAAAGAGGGAGATCGCCCTTCAGCCATCAACTCCCCACGATTAAACGATCGGTGTCTGATTCCCTAATCCAAAGCTTATTCCTTGAAGTGTGCCTTAGTGCCGCCTTCATTTTCACAACGAAAATATATTCTGAGTCGGGTTTCATCTACCTGTGGGAGAGGAAAACAGGATCATTGACTGAAGGGTTGCTGCTTAGGTCCTCTGACTGGCCAATGAGGCCCATTTTGCTGTGTTAGTTTCGGAATCTAGGCATACGTGACCATCCTAAATGGATCTCCTTGGTCTAGATCAATAGGGTTCCATTTGTGTGTGTGCAGAGTCTTATTGTCTGCTAGTACTGTGGCTCACCATGTACGCATCGATTACCTCGATTAATTTTGCAATCAGTATCGATTACTTTTTCCAATATTTCCCCACCTGAAAAAAGAATAGTATGTTGGTTGAATATACGGTATACAGTCTGGTTTTTAGAGTATCTGTGTGGTTCCGATGCGTACGGGGCGTGCATGTCGCGCGCGTATGTGTGTGTTTGTGTGTGTGTGTGGTGTGTGTGTGTGTGTGTTTGTGTGTTTGTGTGTGTGGTGTCGTTTGGTGTTGTGTGGTGTGTGTGTGTGTGTGTGTTTTTGAAACGGGTAACCGTCGCCCTTTCCTGCCTCATCCTTACCCATCCACCACCCAAACGTCCGGACGATACATGGGATACATTGCAATCATACATTATGTCACTCTTAATACACTGGTTTTAAAAACATTCACTGCATATTGATATAGGCTCAGAGTGTACCACTTGTAGAATGACCTTAGATGTTTCAACGCGGTAGATAAATTAATTCTAATCATCACTAGAATCATCACTTCCATAGACATGGATAAAAACACACAGAACAATCATTTTTGAACTACGCTAATGCAATTGCTTGTCCGACACATGGAAAAATAGAACACTTATGGTGTTTTCGTTATGGTAATCAATACCTTTGCATTATTTTAGTCCTTAGTTGCGTTATTGCACTGACGTGCTGTCTCCACACATTCTCTGCCTCTCCTTCCCCTTTTTAATTAATATTTTTCGCATCCTTTGGAGAAGTGACGCCAATGTGAGTGCGCGACTTTGCAATCATTTAAATTGGCTGATGAAGAGTGGCCAGTCGTGCTCGAATCCGTTATCAGGTCCAAGTTCACTTTCTTTGCTCTTGGCTTTAACTATTTCACTTTGGCTATTTTGTTTCCCAGAGAATGTGTTAGGCATATCATCCATGTCAAGACGGGGGGTGGGTTTCTTTTAGCCTCTCATAAGCGCTTTATACTAGCTTTTACTTTTACAACTGCAGTCACGCCGTTTGCCTTAATCTCTAAATTGCAAGTTTGCATCACGCACGGCCTGGCGTCCGGAGGGAATGAAATGCAATTTGTTTTCAAGACGCTTAAAGATAAAATAAAAAGAAATATTAGAAGTTGCCTATCTTTTTCCTCAGGATCCAATTAATCTGAAACCTTCTCAAATTGAAGCATTATCCATGTTCATAAAATATGGAGCATAAACAAGCGAGAAAATATCGTGAATTTCTGTCTCACCTGATCTTCCTGGTCACCAGGTTTTCGAAAATTTCATTTCAGTCTGTGTAATTTATCTACCGCTCCTTGATCCGTAGATGATATATTGCCAGAAATGTAATTATTTTTCTCATATCTGGATAAAACAAAACTATTTATTTGAGCAATGAACAAACTATTTCATACATACCGGGTATTGGGGACATGAAGGAATACGGCAATATTGATTTACAAATATACGTCTCTCCGTTTCTCAACCTGAGGGGAGAAAAGCTTATCAGTTTTCCAAAGAAGTCAGTGTATCTTGCAATAAACACTCATGTGCACTCTCTTTCTCTATCTGTTTTAACGACGACACACACACACACACACACGACACCACACACACACACACAACACACCACAACACACACACACCACACACATATACCACACACCACACACCACACCAAACACCACACACACAACACACACAAACCACACCACACACACACAGCACACACAATCACACACACACACAACACACACACACACACACATATTTATAGTTATGCATATACTGTGTGTCTGTGTGCTTGTCTGTATGTATTTATACACATAATCCCGCGTTTGAACGTCGAATTGTATGTGCTTAATGTATGTTTACCTTCATGTGGCCGGCCAGACAGACATAACCATCTAGCTATAGACATAACCATGTAGAAAATTATGTTTTTCTCCTTTTTTCTTTTTCTCTATTTGTCACATTCAGGTTCAGCGGTGTTTCACCCGTTTATTTCATCTCTCCCATGCGTTCATAAGTGTAAATATTTATCCCCGTACATCTTCATCCTCCTCCTCTGTCTTCCCTCAGCCCCAGATAAAACACGGACCAGGCGAAATGTGTATCTCCCCACCGCCCGCATCAACTTAGTATTCCCCGGCTGCTGCTGTCTTCTGGCGCGCGCTGATGCACCGGGCCGTGCGTACGAATATTTCTCATTCCCGGGGAAGTCCTTTCTTTTTCGTATTTCTTGCTCGCTGTATAGCATATTTTTCTCTTTAAACTGATATATATGTTGTGGATTGTCGTCTGCAGGAGTTTTTTGAAATTTG
>NC_051397.1:26058718-26078236 GCF_015228065.2 Penaeus monodon
TGTGTGTGTGTGTGTGTGGTGTGTGTTGTGTGTGTGTGGTAGGTTATCATCTTATGTGTATATATTATAAATATAATATATATTTATATATATTATTATATTATAACATAAAATATACATGGCTTACATATATATATATATATAGTATATATATATATATTATATATATATATATATATATAATATATATATAATATATATATAAAATATATATATATATATATAATTATAAATAATATATATATATTAGTTTATACCATACACACACACACCTCACCTGGTTTGACCGTTGGGACATTGGCAAACCACTGTCGACTTGAAAAAAATATATCCCAATTCCCAGCTTCACGCAGTAATATTTTGCTTCCAATCCATTCTTTGAATTACCTTCCCACATCGTTTTTTCTTCGTTCTCCCTCCTTTGCACGTGCTTTGCAGATAATACTGGCCAGGTTCAGTTTTGCTTCTTTTTTACTGGGGGAGGAGGGAATGTCATGAGAACCTTTACCGCGTTTGGTTATGTGATCTGTATAAGAGATATCGAGGAGTTGTAGAAACATCCCCAGCCTTCTCTCAGTTTCTGCTGTTACTGTCTAAGTTTCACATGCATATCCATGTGAGACTCTCGAACGCAAAAAATTCTGAGTCCACAAGACGGTAAAGGCTTGTTGATGTAAGCACTTCCATAGAGTAGAGGATTCTAGATCATCTCACTAGTTCATGATCACTCCTATGTCGGGTCCTGGAAACTTCCTGGTTCCTTTGCTATTTTCATATATATATATAATAGATATATATATATATATATATATATATTATATATTATATATATATATGTATTGGTATATATATAATTCTCTATCTATATCTATATCTATATATTACGATATATATATGCCACATAAATGTGTGTATCTTATATATCATATATATATTATATATAATCTATATATTATATAATATATATATATATATATATATATGTTTATATCTATATATATCTATCTATATATATATCTATATATATTATATATATCTATAATATATAATATTATTTGTATGTATATATTTATGTATCTATGAAATAAATATACACAGAATTGTTTAATATATCTTCATATATATATAGTCTATATATATTACTATATATATTTCTCTATATATATATGTCTATATATATGATATATTCTATTAGATGATATCTATCTATCAGCTATGCTCTACATATATACATAATATAATATCATATACGCTCTATATCCATATACAATAATGCATATAATACATATAAATAACTATATATATATATAATACTATATAAGACATTATATACCTACATACATACATATATATGTTATATATATACATAATATAATGGTATTATATATATATATATATATATATATATTATATATTATACTATAATATTATTCTATATATATCCATACAGACATTATAAGTTCTGCATATTATTTTGGAAATTCTAGACATCTTTCACAGGACGGATTCCACACGTTACATATCCATAAAAAGGAGGGTGTTTGTCGAGAAATGTGGGGAGGGAGTGTGTGCAAGAGTGAGAAAGCAACAGTAATCACAGACACATATGTGTACATGCATGTCATGTCTCTTATCTTTGCATGTGTTCTGTCTGTGTATAAAATAGATAATATATATAAACAATACAATGGTGGAATATATATATATATATATATATAGTATATATATATCGATATAGTAATATATAGTATAATATATCTATATATATTATACATATCTATATCTATATATATATCTATCGAGTTATATATCAATAATATATATATATCTCATCTATATATTAAGATATATATATATATATATATATTATAATTGTGTGTGTGTGTGGTGTGTGTGTTGGTGGTGTGTGTGGTGTGTGTGTGTTGTGTGTTGAGTGTGTGTGGTGTGTGTGTGTGTGTGTGTGTGGTGTGTGTGTGTGTGGTGTGTGTAGTGTGTGTAGTGTGTGTGTGTGTGGGTGTGTGTGTGTGAGTGGTGGTGTGTTGTGTGTGTGTGTGTGTGTGTGTGTGCGTGTGCGTACATTTGTATATATGCATATATATATATACTATTATATATATATATATATATATAATATATATATATATGAATATATAGATATATAATGTATGTGAAATAGGACACACACACCCACACACAAACACACACACAAGCACACACACAGACACACACACACGATATGTGTGTGTGTGTATACAGGGACGGGAAACACACACATATATAGATACATATTGAAAATACACGTAAAACATACTTAAAGATAGTTAGATAAAACATGCAGTGACGCCGTTACAATAGACAGATAAAAACGTCCCCTCTGACTAGCACTCGAACTTCTTTCTGCACCTCATGTATATTAACCAATTTCAGTTGCCCTTAGTTGGCTCGTCCTGTACTGTGGCTTCAGTGCCTCTCGTGGACACCCTCAGGAACAGCCATTGCCACATCACAGAAAAGAAGGCGGTGAAGGGCATTTAGTAACACATCGCTTCCTTCTTAAATCGCCTTCCCTTACAAAATCATGAATTCAATTAGATATAACCTTTTCCTCGTAAGTTTTTCTTTAAATATAATCAAGTATAAGTTAATCAGAAACTTTTCCAAACTTTTTTACTTCTCACCCATGGTTACACAGAGTTCACTGTCTTCTGGATTTACGTTGAATCTCTTTCGTTATGCCGTTGGAATATATCTAAAAATCTTTCGGTTTACTTCAGAGTATTTGAAAAGATGTTTGTAATACTTATCGATATATCTTGCCTGCTGTCCGTATTTTATATTATGTATAATAATATATAATATAGATATATATCTATATAATATATTATATATATAATATAATATATTAAATATATATATATATATATATATATATATATATATATATATATATATATATATATTCCACAGTGTGACTGTATTCATGTTGATAGAATGTATAAATGTATGATAGATACAACACAGATGTATTGGCCGGTTTTCGATTTTATCTTCGTCAGAAGATACAATCCGAACCGTTCAAAATCACATATCTTGTATTGTGAAGATATTCATTCTCGTTCATGCCTTTTATACATATATACAGTATATATACATACACAAACACACACACACACACACACCACACCACATTATATACATATACATACATATATATATATATATATATATATATTATAATATAATATTATATATATATTATATTATAGTTATTATATACTATGTATATATTAGCGCACACAACACAGCACACACACACACACACGACACACACAACACACATTGATCACACACACACACACACACACACATAAACATATATCTATATTAGTATATATGCATTTATATAGGTATATATATATATATATGAATATATATATATATATAAATATTATATCTATCTATCTATTTATCTCTCTTTCTCCTCTCTCTCTTCTCCTCTCAAGCTCATCTCTCTCTCCTCTCTCTCTCTCTCTCTCTCTCATCTCTCATCTCCTCTCTATATATATATATATATATATATATATATATAATATATTATAAGGTGATTCACTCCAATGCACAATAGCAGGACGATTTGCATTAATTACGTCACAGGCAGCAAAATTTTTAATTGAAGATTATTGCTGAAAGAATGAACTTGAAGTTAGAGAAGAAATTGCGACGAACTAGCAGGTTTTCGCCCTGAAAGGTACCAGAAACAGATTCTGAATCTGAAATTTTATCATAGGAAAAACAGAGAACATCAGAAAGACCTATACCTGTGTTTTTCATCGATACTC
Source organism: Penaeus monodon (assembly GCF_015228065.2). Lineage (NCBI taxonomy): Eukaryota > Metazoa > Arthropoda > Malacostraca > Decapoda > Penaeidae > Penaeus > Penaeus monodon. The sequence goes on from NC_051397.1 coordinate 26,062,558, forward strand.
AAGGCTTTTGAATATACTGTTTGATCACGATATCCTCTGGAATAACATGAACGATAATGAGGTTTCCGAAGCACATCATACCACTAATAAAAGGCCATGTAATGACCACAACAGCAACTGTAAGAACCACTTCTGGGTTTTTTAGAGAAGAGGAAAAAAGAAAAAAAAAGTTTTGGAGGGGGGTTTTATATTTTTAAGTGTTTAACAGAATTGTTCAAAGTCAACCGAGGAGTACGACAAAGTTTGCTTCTGTCTCCACACCTTTTTAATTATATTGCCTGAAGCAATTATGAGAGGTGTTTTCTAGAGAATTTGAAGGCACTGTAGATGTTGGAGGATACAAAATATCAAATCTAAGATACACTGATGATATAGTTTTTAATATTGCCCAGCATATCATTGACTACAACAACTACTTCAGGAGATAAAGTTAGAGAAGCAAGCGAAACGGCTAGTTTGAATTCTTAATGCCCAAGAAAAACTAAGATCATGAAGATTCGAAGTATAACCGGCAGTGGCAACATGAATGAGCATGTTACAATCAATGAATGGTTTGTAGAAGCAATGTGAGAGTTCACTTATCTTGGAGCTGTTTTAACTAATACATAGGATGAATTCACACGAGATAAAAAGATTGCCATTGCCAAACGTCACAGTTGCTCTCAATAATATCTGGAAAAGACCAAAGCATTACTTAACGGACAAAACTGGGTTATTGAACTCATTAGTTTTTCGACATTGCATCATATGGTTTCTGAAGTTGGGTGTTCTGAATAACATAGACAAGAAAAGTCAATAGTTTTGAAATGTGGTGTTTTACGACGAATAATACGTATTAATGGATGGAGAAGAAATGAATATGAAGTACTGAGAAAAGTTAATTGTAAAGACCGGCTGTTGGAACATCTTGAACAAAAGGAAACTAAAGTTTCTTGGTCTCGTGATGAAAGTAAAAGTATTGAGAAAGAATTGCTGACAGGGGATGGTGAGAGGAACAGAGAAGAGGCAACCGAAGACAAGGCTGGCGCGACAATATCAAAGAGATTTGCGGGCTGTCGATCGTATCACAATCAGGGTGGGGGGGGGGAAAAAATAAAAGCGCAGCTCTCGAGTTTTGATTGGCGAAGGTCATGGTGGAGAGGTCCAAAGGCTGCTCAAACCTGAGCAATACCGTTATTGAGGATATGATATATACATATATATATTATATACTATATATATTTATATATATTATACAGTGTATATGTATATTATAGATTCTATACATGTCTATATATAGTATATATTAATATATATACGTATCTATATATGAATATATATATATATATATATCTCATATATACTATAAGATATATATATATATATATAGCTTATCTATTATTCTGTCTATCTATTTCTCTCTCTCTCATCCCTCCTCTCTCATCTCATCTCCTCACCCTCTCTCTCTCTCTCCTCCATCGTCGCCTCTCTCAATCTCTCTCTCTCTCTCTCTCTCCCTCTCTCTCATCTCTCTCCTCTCTATTTATTATCTATATATATATATATATATATATATATATATATAAGTATATATATATAATATTATACAGTGTATATTATATATAATATATACTCTATATCGTCTATATTATATATATATATATATACTATAAGGTATATATAATTATATCTATATCTATATATAAGATCAGTATATAATATATATATATATATATATATATATATAATATATATATATATATATATAGATATATATATATATATTATATATATATATATATATACTATCCCCATTCAGTGGCTGGTCCCAAGCCCGGATTACATAGAGATAAGATTACCTAAAAGTAACACCGACACTCTCCGTGGAAGGACTAGGACCCTACCACATACTCACTCCAGAGCATCACGAAATGAAAAACTACAATTAAGTATTATCCTGTGACCACGGCGGCTAAACATGAACTACCGTTTAAAAAAAAGAAAGAAAAGAACAAAAGATTATATATATATACATATCTATATAGTATATATATATATATAATATATATATATATATATATTTACTATATATTTACAGTATTTCATTTTGTGTAGATTGAAGTCCATATGTATACTATAAGCTCAAAAGAAATAGTAGGCAACCACCGCAGAAAGGAGATAATGGCCGAGGAGACAAAATTTCAGTGATGACTCTTTGGCCCGCCGATTTGGTTGGTTGGCCTTAAGTTATTTATCACTGCGGAGAGACGAGAGCGAGGAACCATGAAAAGAAGTTGCCGTAAAAGATAGGTGAAACGAAATGGGGAAATGAAGAAGCCGAAGAGGAAAAGATGATATAGGAGAACATGGAAAAAAGCAGGAAAAGTTAGGAAAAGGAAAAAGATAACATTATTCGTACGACGTTTCGAAGCATCACTCTTATTGGGAACCTAGATTTTCTTTCCACAGTTGACGATTCCAAAACGATATATACTCCATATGAGCAGAATTACTCGGAGAAAAAAAGATTGTGTGGAAGGGAGTGTAGAAAGACACACAGACATAACATGTACACGCACGTACATGGAGATGCATACCAGTGTATATGTATATGCTGAATAGTATTGTGTTTTCTGTGCTTGTGTACATAGGAGTAAAATAAATCTCCAGATACATATATATGTTATAGGGGTAGTGTTGTAATAGTATAGTATACGTGGATAGTATATAGTATAGTATATATATTAGTGAGTGAGTTAGTGAGTGGGTTTAGGTGAGTGAGTATACTGGTGCGGGCATCAGGTTGAGTAACAGATAGGGTACACGAAGACAAGATAGGTAGGGAAGGAGTGAGAACGGTGCGGAGGACTCAGCCAGGGCGTGAATATAGAATTGATGAAGGAACGTGTAGGCAGGTAGTCTTCGCACATGCTACGAAGCACTACGAGGGACAAATATCGGACAAAACATTACCATACCATTCAGTGCGGCACATCGTCTACATCTGTGATTCTGATCAGTTGGGTTTGGGGGTTAGTGTAGGCAAGCCTAAATGACGTCGGATATTTTCTTTATTTTTGGTCTTGATTCTGGGATCATATTTGTTGTTGTTGGGATTGAGTATATGCGTAGACTAGTTTAGTATAGTATAAGGTCATAGTGTTATGTAGGGTTGGGTTGTAGTTTGAGCCCAATGGATGTGGTGATGGGTTGGAGTCATTTAGGAGTGAAGATGAGTAGGAGGGGGTGGGGGGAAGGGGGGGGTGGTGTGTGGGGGCGGATATAAAGGGAGACATAAAGAAGGGGGGAAAAGAGAAGAGAGAGAGAGAGAAGAGAAGAGGGGGGGGGGGGGGGGGGGGGGGGGGGGGGGGGGGAAAAGGCGGGAACGCCGGCCACATGAGACTTAGGAGGGGCAGCGGGACGCGGAGGAGACGGAGCCCCATGCAGGGCCACAGCCGGACCGGAGAACAGGCGCGCGAATGGAGCCAGGAAACACTGACGTGCGCTTCCACCCGTGCTGCCAATCGTTATGTCCTTCCCAGAACAACGCCCGCCGTACTCACCCTCGAACTCGGATTTGCCGTCGACAGTCTTAGTCCGTGGCTCTAACCACCACTCGTCCACCGCCCTTTATATAATATATATATTATATATTATATATAATATATATATATATATATCATATATTTATACATATTTCATTAAACATTATACATATATATATATCTATCATATATATATCTCATATAATATATATTACAAACAATATGGCACATACCCACCACAATATAAATGAATATCGAACCCTTAATGTTATTGTAGACATTATAAATAAACGACAGTGAAACGTTGCAAATTTTTACGCCGATTATAAACCCGGCATTAACCATTTCCCTCTCAAGAGTTTGTAGTTGTACTTGACATTGCATGGCTGATATTCCGATGCATGTCACCTGCTCCAAATTCCGACAATACTCACACCCAACTGTTAGGTTCCCGCTAGTCTAGGACTGTTGCCTATGAACACGATTCATTTTTTTTTCTGTTTAATAATGATTCTTTGAATGTGTAAATATGTGTCTGGTTTGTGTGTTTTGTGTGTGTGTGTGTGTGTTGTGTGTGTGTGTGTGTGTGTGTGTGTGTTTGTGTGTGTGTGTGTGTTTTTGTGTGTTTGTTTGTGTTTGTGGTATGTTGTGTATACATACACACACACACACACACACACACACACATATATATATATATATATATATTATATATATATATATATATATTTATATATGTGGTGTTTGTGTGTGTGGTGTGTGTTTGGTGTGTGTGTGTGTGTGTGTGTTTGTGTTTGTGTGTGTGTGTGTGTGTGTGTGTTTGTGTGTGTGTGTGTGTGTGTGTGTTGATTATTTGTAGGTGTGTAATATATTAATCGTAAATATATATATTAATATATATTAGATATATCTAATATATATATATAGTGTGTGTGTTTGTGTGTGTGTGTGTGTGTGTTGGTGTGTGTGTTTGTGTGTGTGTGTGTGTGTGTGGTGTGTGTGTGTTGGTGTGGTTTGGTGTGTGGGGTGTGGTTGTTGTGGTGGTTTGGCGTGGTGTGTGTTGTTGTGTTGTGGTTTTGTGTGTTTGCGTGTGTGGGGGTGTGTTGTGTGTGTGTGGTGTGTGTGGGGGTGTGTGGGGGCCGTGTATTTTATTACCCTATATATATACACATATTACATAACTATATTTACCCTATATTTTATATATATAATATATATATATAATATAATATATATAATATAATTTTATTAAAATGTTATAAATTTTATATTTATATATTTATTTATGTAATTTATTTATTTTAAAATAATATTATATTTTTAAACAATATATGTATACACATACATACCCTATATTTCCTATATATACCACATTAATTTCATAGGGGCATATATATATATATTATATTTTTTATTATATTAAAATTTTATATTTAAATAATATATTATATTATAATATTAATTTAAAAATATATATTATATATGTTTTGTTTGTGTGTGGGTGTGGGTGTGGTGTGGTGTGTGTGTGGGTGTGTGTGTGTTTGTGTGTGTGTGTGTGGTGTTTGCGTGTTGCGTGGGGGGTTGTGGTATGTTTTATGTTAATGTGGGTGTGTATGTGTGTGTGGGGTATGTGTGTTGTTTGGATTGGTGTGTGTGTATGTGCGTGTGTGTGTGTGTGGTGTGTGTGTGTGGTGGTGTGTGTGTTGGGGTGTGTGTGTGTGTTGGTGTTGTGTGGTTTTAAGAGAAATAAAACTGTTTTTGCAGATTATATAAATTTATAACACCCCACAACACAAATATATTATTATTTACAATAAAATATTATATATATATATATATATATTTAATTATATATAGATATAAAAATATATATATATTAAAAATATATTGTTATATATAATTTCATAACATTAATAATATATATATATAATTATATAAATACATACAATTATATAATATATTTATATTATATATAATATATTATATATAATATTATTATATATTTATGTATTATTAATGTATATATTTCCCTATAAAATTAAAATTTTATATTATATATATAATATATATAATATATATTTTATATATAAATTATATATATATATATAATAAATTTTATTTAATATATTGTATATCAATTTCAATAAAAAATATATAACATATATATATATATATTATATTTAAAAATATTATATAAATTAATATATTTATATTATTTATATATTATATATAATAAAATTATAATTATTTAATTATAACATACAATATAACATTTAAACATATACAAAATTTAATTAAATATATTATATTATATATATATATAATATATATATTTTATTTTAAAATAAATATATATTTTTATATATTTAATATAATAAAATTTTTATAGTATAAAAGAATATATTTAGAAACATATTATGTAAAAAATAATTATATTTATAATTTTATAAAAAATATATAAAATAAATTTATATAATATAATTATATTTTAAAAAGAAAATTATAAAATTTTAAAAATTTTTACTATATATAATATAATATATTTATTTTAAAAATTTTTTTTTTTTATTTTTTTACCATTATATATTAGAAATTATAAAAATTTTATAAAATATTTTATGTACACATTATAATATTACATATTATATATTATAATATATATATATATTATTAAAATATTATTATTAATATATATATATTATATAATATATATAAAATATACGCCCAAGACGGGACGTTATGTAGACATAGATGGTAAAAACATTCTTCCGTGAAAAAAAATGTAAAAATAAAAAACATACATGCAAAAATCTAGATTTGTTAAAAAATCGATTAAAGTTTCGAAATTCACCGGGGTTTCTATCTTCCCCACCCCGAAGATGGAGCCCCAGGTGGATTTCGGAAAACCCTGTAGTCTTTTTTTAAATAAATCTGCTTTTTTTATTGTGGGGTTTTTTCCCAAAGGGGTTTTTTTTTTTCCTAAACAACACACACAAAACCCCCCCCACCAAAAAACAACACCCCAAACACACACACCCCAACACCCCACACACCCCCCCACCCCACACACACACCCCACACACACCCCAACAACTTTAAAACAAACATATGAATATATCCCCACATAATTGTAAAAAAAATAATAACAACACCGGATGGTATTTTTCCCCAAACTACCTTTTACTCATTCTTTTGGACGTAAAAAACTTTTTTTAAAGCTTTTTTCTTTTAGGATTTTAAAACGATTTTAAGTAAAATCCTTTTGCTCGGGGGAAGTCGCCGCAAAAAAAGGCCCACGTTTTCTTTCCCAGACAGACCAAAAGCCACACAGGGTCCACCCCACTAAATGGCAGTGGGGTTAAAAGGGAAACCCCCAAACCATGGATATTAGAGCTAACAACAAAAAACACACCCACCAGGGGCAAATCGGTTTAAAAAAAGAAAGCTTAAAAAAAATTCTTTTTTACATCTCGCCCCCCCCACCCCTTTTTTTAATAGGGGACAAATTAAAATCTATACACTCAAAATAGACGGGGAAAAGAAAATGGTTTCCCCATTTTTGGGGCCCCCCATTTTTTGGGGGCCCACCCTAAATTTTTAGACCTATTTACTCTTCACACGTTTTTTATTTTTTTCCCCACACTTTCCCCAAAAGACAGATTTCACATTCTATCCCCCCCATTACTCCCCCCCCTAACCTTTTAATTTAGCTCGGGGGACTTTTTGTTAATTCGAAGATAAAAACCCATTAAAACCCCCCCACCTCCCGAAAACCACCTTGTTTTACGAACTACTGTTTTTTCATTCCCCTGCTTTTTCAAAACCATGTTTGATTAATTTTTTCGTATCTTTTTTTTATTTTTTTTCATTGTTTTTATTTTAATATATCTTTAATTGTTTTTTCACGGGTTTTTTGTTTTTTTTTGCCGTTCTTTTTTTTTTTGTTGTTTGAAATAATTTTACCTTTTTTTAATTTAAAAAAAACCCCTTTTTTAAGTTAATGTTTTTTTCCTCTTTTTTGTCTTTTGTATGTTTTTTCTTTCATTTTTACAATACTGTGTTTGGAATTTTGAATGAAAACCTATAACCTTACATTATATAATAAAATATTATATAATATATAAATAAAATTATATATATATTTAAAAAAATTTAATATATAAAATTATAGATAACAGACGGGGAAGACAGATATAAAAAAAAATGTTTTATATAAATTTTCTTAAAAATTTTATATTTTTTAATAATATAATTATATTATATATATAAATAATTTTATATTATAGTAGACGGACAGAAAGATAGATATAGAAAAAAATTAATATATATATATATATATATATATATATATATATATTATTTATAATTTAAAAATTATATATTTATAGATAAAAACAGACAGAAAAGAAGAATTAGTAAAAAATGTAAAATTATATTTATATATAATATTATATATTTTTATAATTTTTTAAATTTTATAATATTATTTTAAATAAAATTTTTTAACAGTAAAGGTTGTGTTTTATCAGGGGATTTCACAAAATCACTAAAATTTTCAGTAAAATTCATAAAAAACTTTTTTTTTACTGGGGGATTTCGTAAATTTTTTACTGAAATCCCAGGGAAATTTTCCACGAAATCCCAAAAAATATTTCCCCCCTTTCTTTTACTTATCCTACTAGTGGCCCTCGAAAAAGTTTTGGGGAAATAAAAATATTATTTGGATAAATTTTTTTTTTTTTTTTCCAATTCCCTGCCCATGAATTGTTATTTTGGGTTTTTGCACCCTAGCCTAGTTGGGGGTTATTACAAAAGGGGTTTTTAAGTGAATGGTAAAACACTCTACCGTGTTGATACTATGGTAAAAAAACCCCAAAATGAAAATAAATTAAAATTTGAAAAGGAAATATACATACACTTCTTTCTCATCCATCCTTTTTTCCATGTAAAAGAGAGGTTTTGGGGGCCACTTCGCTTTTTTTTTTCCTTCCCCGCCCCCGCATTTGTGACCCCCAGAAAGCTGGAGGGGAAACGATCGACTTCCTGGTCTTCCTTTTTTCTCCAAACGGGGGGCTCCCTCGTAAATTTTCTCGAAGTCGGTTTACCCCGGGCAGGGGCAGGGAATTGCCCCCTTTCCCTTTCCGCGGGGATGTCGGGGGGAACCCCACTTCAAAAAAATTGGGCTATCAAAATTTAAAACCTGAACAGCGGATTTACTCCGCCGAAAGGGGATAATTTTCCGAATCCCCGAAGCTTAGCCTCGCCCGGGCTATGCCATGAGGGGAACCCCCCGGGCCTGTGTCGACTAATGCCGACCTCGCTCAGTATGTCGCTTTTGCCTGATCGGCGAACCTAGTTCCTTCCCGCCGTGGCCCCCACCACAGAAAAGTAAACCCCTCCGGGGCGTCCAATTGAAAAAACTTCTCTTTGCCGGGGAGGGGGGGCAAAAACCGCCACCCCTCGGATAGGGGGCCGACACGTTTTACCACTGCACTAGCTCAGGCTTCCTGCCCCCCCCCCCCTCCCTCGCTTCCTATATCCTCCCCTTCACCCGTATACCAAGCCCCCTTTTACACATAGTCCCCCCCCGGGGGCCCTCCGACCTATCTGACCTCCTTCATTTTTCCGTTCGTCTTTCATCACCTCCCCCCGTTTTCCCCGCGTTGTTTTTTCCCTCTTTTCTTTTTTTATCCCCCCCCTCCTCTTCAGGCCCGGGATTTGTTTTTTAAAAAACTCGTTTGCTTATCGCGCTGCCCCCATAATGGTTCAAAAGGGAGTATTGAAGAGATTGGCTGTTCAAATATTATAAAAGAAAGCAAGAATATCTTTTTCCCAAAGGGAAAAAACTCGAAGGGATAGAAACAGCATTTAAAAAAATTTTTCATCAAGCAAATAGCCCCCCTAGGAAAGAGTAAAAAAACTGACAATTAGCCTTCTGTCCAAGTAAGTTATTTTTTTTTATTTGTTGAAAAATCCTGAGCTAGGGGATTGTTTTCATTTCCTTTTATTATGATACACTTTTTTAATTATTGGTTTTTTAACCTTTTTTAGGGTTTTTACTGTCAGATAACAGAGAAAGTTTTTTTTGCCCCAGAGCAACCAATTAAAAAAAAAACCCCTAAGGGTAAATGTCAGCAAGGAAACCCATGGGGGGACATTTTTGATCATTTGTTTTATGAAATTTCCGTTTTTTTTTTTCTTTTGCCAAAAATTTTTCTTGTAGTCTTTCAGTTATCCATGGTCCCTGGTTTTGAAAAAAAGGAGCCAAAAAAGGGGGGTACAGAGATAAAGTAATAATGTTTTCAATTTTTCACGAAAATAATCAGCACTTTTAAATTAAAAAATCATCATTGTTTTAACTAGCTCCCCCTACTTTTTGGGGGACTATTTCATGCAGTAAACCATATGTTTTTTTTTTAAGCAGGGCCCATAGATATGATCAATCTTGGGTTTTTGTATTTTTTTTGAAAGTAACTGCTGCTCCAAACCCCCTTCCACTGACTTTAAAAATTCAGGGGAGCTATAAGCAAAAATATTTGCTCTAAAAAGTATGATAATTATAGTTTTTTTTTAACTGTTTTAAGGGGCATTATTTTTTTCTTTTTAGAATGAATTTCCTCCAATTTGGGGGGGCGGGGAAAAGGGGGCTAAAAAAAGAACGGAAACCAAATTGTAGAAAACCCCCCCCTGTATTATGTAATACTAAAGGAGACTTTTTGGCGTAAAAAAAAACGGGGGCTCTATTGCAACAGGACATGGGGGGGCGGGGGGAACCGGATGATTAAGGATTTTCAACGAAAAAATGCCAACATCAAAAACAAAGGCCTTGGGAAAAGCTTTTAAAAATCACTGTTGTGGGGATTGTCAGAAAAAAAAAAGAAAAGACCCAATTAAACCACGGGTGTTGTGGTGCGCCCTATCCTCCCAGCAAGGAATTTGCATGTAAGGCCATTTTTATTTGACTGCCCCATTTGGGGTCATGCCCCACACTCCAACTTTTAAATGAACCCCATGGGTACCAAAAAATCATCTCCCCCAAAATTCGCATTCTTCGTCCCTTTTTTCCCAAACCAAACGTGCTGCGGGTTTTGCCTTTTCCGCAACCTGTTTTTTTTTATCCTTTTTCAGGGGGCCCCCCCGCTGTTTCTTAAAAAGTGATAAGCTCAGAGTTCACACCCCAGGGGTGATTTACTGATTAAAAAAAAAATATGGCCAAGTCTCCCCCCGGGTTTTTTCAGGGGGAAAACCCCCCCGTCATCCACAAAGTCGGGTTTTTTTGGGGCATTTTGCGAATGGGGGACTGGGGGGATTTTTATTTAAAACCTGGCTTTCCCAAACAATAATTTTCCAAAAAACTGGTCATTTGGGGTTTATCATTTCAAAAAAAAATTTTTCTGCTCACCTTTCCCGGGAAAAGTGCTCTACATAATCTGCTATGTTTGGGGGCCCCCCGAGTTGGCCCGGGGCCCCTTTCTTCCCCCTTCTACCCATAGAAGTTTCCCTAAAGGTTTGGGAGAGTAGGAAATCTCATAGCATTATGTCTGGAATGATACAACAAAAAAAACAAAAACAGGTTCTTGAGTGGTTCTATTGGTTCAGTACAACTACAAAGGGCGACTACAAGTGACAATAATGATTTATTGACCCGGAAATGGGGGGAGGAAGGGGGGAAGCTACAGAGGGCAGGTAACCCCCCAAGCGGAGAGAAAGGGTTTTCCAAAGTAGTCGCTGAGTTTTTAAATTGGGGTGACCCCTTTTTAAAATTTTGGGCTCCCCCCCAATTTTTTAAGCTTTGGGGACTTTGGGTAGAGGAGTTTTCCGCAAAATATCCGGGGGTTTTTTTTGTGTGCAAAAAAATTTCGCCCAAATAAAACCGTAAAGATCCGCTGTGATTTTTCGGGTGTTCTAAAGGGTCAGTTTTTCTAGATCCCCCGCGTTTGCTGACAGAAGATGATAAATGCCAGTTTCCCCTTGAGGGAAAACTGTTTTTTTTGCACAATCTGCATGTGGGGTGGTTTTAGGGATTCACTAGTGCAAAAAGTAGTTTGGCTGAAGAAAAAAGTTTAAAACTAACAGAGTAAGTGTTTCCAAAACTCTCGATGCCATGGAAGTGTCAACTGTGCTAATAAATGTTGATTTGGGGTTTAATAAAACGCCAGGTTCCAAATAGAAAAGAAGAAAATTAATTATATAAACAATTATGTATGCTTTTATGAAAAACAAATGTAGCTCTTATGAATAAAATTATATTAAAAAAATCCTGTTGTCATTTTTACTAGGGAAAAAAAAATGATAATTTTTCAAAAGTTTTTTTTCGAGAGCGTTCATTAAAAAGTTTATTAAGGACATTTTTTGCAAGCCATAAAAATTCTAATCCTTGCTCCCTCCACACATCATCCACACATGTGGGAAAAAAAATCGAAACAGAATTTCATGGGAAAAAACCCTCCTCCCATTCCAGGGATTTTTCGTAATTTCCTGGATTTTCAGTAAAATTCATGAAATCCCCCCGAGTGATACAGCGATTTCATGAATTTACGAAAAAATTTTTGGGATTTTTTTTTGGAAATCCCTGATTACAAAAACTTTACTGTAACATATAATATATTTTAAATAAATTATATTATTTTATATATTTAATTATATAAAATATATATATAAAATTATATATAATATTATACATTATATATATTTTTTATTTAAAATATATATATATATAATATTTTAATATATTTACATAGTATATTTTTAAAAAATATTTATGTGTATATATTATATTGGTATATATATTGTGTGTTTTTTTATTTTCTTATATTTTTATATGGTGTATATATAATATTACATATAAAATTATAAAATTTTATATAATATTTTATAAAATTTTATAATTAATAAAATTATATTATATATAAATTTTAAAAAATGGTTTTCTGAGTGTTGGGGGCTGAAGAAAAGAAAAAAAAAAAAAAACAATATATTGGGAAAAAGTGGGTTGTTCGGGACGAGACTCGTATTAAAATGGACAGAGAAGAAAAAAAAAATGAAAGTGCTGAGAAAAAAAAAATTGTAAAGACCGACTGTTTTGGGGGGCTCTTGAACAAAAGGAAATTTAAAGTTTATTGGTCATGTTTTATGAGAAAGTAAAAAAATAAATTGAGAAAAGCTTGCTGGGACAGGGATGGTGATAGGAAAAGAGGAAGAGGCAAAAAGAAGAACAAAAAACTGAGGGGGACAAAAAATCAAAAAATATTTGTGGGTTGTCGATGGTACAAATGAATAGAAAAGGGGGCCCGGACGAAATTGAGGGGGGAAAGGATGGGGGAGAGGCCACGGCGCCAAAAAATGGGCCTACCTTTTATGATTGGTATATAAAATATATATCTATTATATTATTATATTATTATATATATATTATATATATATAATGTATATTATATATAAAATATAATAAATTTAATTTTATATTATATAATTTTTATATATAAAATAATTAATATAATTTAGCAAATTCAAAGTATGCTATATCATTTTTCACTCAATCTATTTATCTATCTATATGTATATATAATATAATTAATTATATATATAATATATTTTATATATATATTTATAAATATATATATATTTAATTAATGTATGTAGTTATATATATTATGCATGCTTTGTTTTGTAAAAATTTATATTTATTATAAAAATTTTATAATCATATATACCCCTTCACCCACTCACGCTAATCTATCTATCTATCGTCTATCATCTATCTATCTTCTACTATCTATCTTTTATTTTAATTTATTTTTATAAATATATATATAATATATATATATAATTATTTTTAATAATTTATATAATATATATATATATTAATATTTAATAATTTTAAAAATAATTTATCGGTCTTTATCATATATCCCATCCCGGATCGGGGGTTTAGTGGGCGGGAAAAGGGGGTGGAGAGGTTTCCCCCCCGGCTGCTCAAACATGACATACCGTTATTGATGAAAGATTATATTATTATATATTATATAATATAATAATATTTATATTATATTTATATATATATTTAAAATATATAATATATATAATATATATTATATATATATATAAAAATATATTAAAATTATATATATAAAAATATATATATATATAATATATATATTCACGCACTCATATGTTTTAGCTATATCTATTTTTTCAAAAAAAAATCTATTTATCTATCTTTTATTATATATATTATAAAAAAAATATAAAAATTTATTAATAATATAAATATATTTTTTTTATATTTTTAATATATAAAAAATATATATAAATTTTAAAATTTTTATGTAAAAATATATATATAAAAGGGGATGGGTTTTTTGGGGGTTATATTTATTTTTTATTATAATTATATATATATACCCTTTATTACAATTCCCCCACACTCACGCCTCATAAAACTATTTTATCTATCTGTCATCTATCTATCTATCTATCTATCTATCTATATATTATATTAAAATAAAATATTTATATATTATATATTTTTTAATATATATGGTAAAAATTATATATATTTAAAATATTATAAAAATATATAATATAATATATATTAATATATATTTTGGTCTTCTACATATTATATAAAATATATATAATAAAATTTAATATATTATAATTTTTTATATATTTTTAAAATATATATATTTTTTATAATTACGGGGGTATCTATCCTAATATAAAATATTAAAATTATATATATATTAAAAAAAATATTTATTATATATAAATTATAAAATTATATATATGTGTTATTATATATATTTAAATATTTTTTATAAAAATATATAATATAATAAAAAATAATATATATTGTATGTAAATATATATATATATATATATATAAATATTAAAATATATTATATATATATATTTATATATAACATATTTTAATTATTTATAATATATTTATTTTATATATATATATATCTAATTATTTTATATAAAAGAGAGAGACGGGGAAGAGAGGGGGGGAGGGAAAAGAGAAAGGAGGAGAAAAAAAATAATGTATATATATGAAAAAATTATATTAAAAATTATGTAAAATATTTTTATAGATAGATAGATGGTAGATAGATAAATAGATAGATAGACAGTATGTTTGGGGGTGTGTGTGGGGGGTGTGGGTTGTGTGTGTGGAAAATTTTGGTGGATGTATATATTTAATATAAAAACATATATTTTTAATTATAAATAATAAAATATATATTTTTATATTATAAAAAATATATATATAAAAATTAATTAATGTGGGGTGGTTGTTGTGTGGGTTTTTATATATAACATATATTATATATAATATATTATTAATATAATATATTTTTATTATATATTTAATAATATATATTTATAAAATATTTTGTGTGGGGTGTGTGGTGTGTTTGTGTGTGGGGGGGGTTGTATATACCCCCCATATGCGTGTTAAATATGTATACACAACACCCACCCAAAAACACACCACCCCAAAAAGTATATTTAAAATATTAAAATATATAATAAAATTATATATAAAATAATATTAAAATATATTTAAAAATATATTTTATATTATTAATAAAATATATATATAAAATTTTTAAAATATATATAATATTAATAATATTTATTTTAAAATTTTATAAAAAAAAATATATATTTATTATATTATATAATTTTAAAAAAATAATATTTTAAATAATTTATATATAATATATATATATTAAAAAAAATTATTTTAAAATAAAAAAAAAAAAAAAAAAAAAAAAAACAAAAAAAAAAAAAAAAAAAAAAAAAAAAAAAAAAACCCCCCCCCCCCCCCCCCCCCCCCCCCAACCACAAAAAAACACAAAAAATATTTTATATATTATATATAAAAATATATTATATAATTTATATAAATATATTATATATATTTTTTGTTTGTGTTGGGGGGGGGGGTGGTGGGGTGGTGGTTTGGTTTTTTTTTGGGTTGTGGTTTTTGGTGTGGGGGGGGTGGTTTTTGTGTTTTTTGTTGGGGTGGTGTGGGGTGGGGTTGGGTGGTTGTGTGGTGGGGTTTTGGTGTGTGGTTTTGTGTGTTTTTGTTGTGTGGGGTTTTTGGGGTGGTGGTGTGTGGTTTTTGTTTTTGTGTGGTGGTG
>NC_051397.1:26078336-26088336 GCF_015228065.2 Penaeus monodon
AAAAAAGACAACTTTTTTTTGATCCATTAAAAAACCCCAAAAACCTTCACCAAAAATGATGTTGCTTAAAATTTATAGGAGGAGGGGGATTTTGTGTGGGGGAGGGTGCGAATGCGTGCGTGCGTGTGTCAGCGCATCTATTTGGGAATTCTCTTTGTCATTTTTCCTTTCCTTTTACTAAAAGTGCCCTTTCTGTGAAGTCGTGCCATATATCAGGGGGTTTTTGGCTATTACAGCAATGGAGGATGAAGGAAAAAGGATAAATGAATTAATAATATGGGCCCTATCGGAAGGGTTTTCAAAATTGAAACAATGCGTTTTCATAAAAAATGTAGATTAATATCATATCTTATGTTTCTTTTTACTTTCAACGGAGGCTCAAGAGGGGAAAAATAACTTTAATAAACACAAAAGAGTTTTTGTAGAGATTAAGAATAGTAATACACACCATTGCATATATATGTGTATATATATATGCACACACATATACACACCCACACACACGAACACACACACACACACACACACACAGACACACGCACACACAAA
This sequence comes from Penaeus monodon, assembly GCF_015228065.2. Taxonomy (NCBI): domain Eukaryota; kingdom Metazoa; phylum Arthropoda; class Malacostraca; order Decapoda; family Penaeidae; genus Penaeus; species Penaeus monodon. The sequence goes on from NC_051397.1 coordinate 26,078,886, forward strand.
ACACACACACACCCCACACACAACACACACGCAAAACACACACAACACACACACCCCACACACACGATATATATATATTATATATATATATATTATATATATATATATAATATATAAGTATATTATATATATATATATATATATATATATATACAAAATATATATATTATATATAGATTATATTATATATATATATATATAAATGTATATATATATATATAAACATAAATATATTATTTATATATATAATATAAATGTGTGTATTTATAATATATATATAATAATATATATATATATAAATATATATATATATATATTATATATATATTTTAATATATAATTATAATATGTATATTTTATATATTATATATATATATATAGTATATATATAAATATATATATATATATATATATATATATATGACACTCACTCACACACACCCCACAACAACAACACACACACCACACACCACACAACACACCACACACACACACACACACACACACACACTCACACATACATACAAACGAGGTATTACAATTACAGAACCTTACATGATTCACTGCTACAAAAAATGTTTTGACTCTCACAGCCCGGAGGCGCGGAATTTGACCAAAAATGTCCACCTCCTACAAGACAATGCTCTTTCCCTTCACAACTCTGACATTACTTATAAGGAAGCGCAGACCTGTAGCTACGACATCCTTTTTCATCCTCCTATCCTCCTGGCCTTGTACCATTTGAATTTATATCTTTGTGTCAATGAAGTCCTTTTTGAAGGGCAAACGTTTATAAGATGATCACACACGCATACACGCACGCACACACACATACACACACACACACACACACACACACACACACACATAACATATGGACAAATATGACTATATATATACACTCGGTGGCCGAGTGGTTAGAGCTGGGACTCAAGACTGTCACGACAGCAATTTGAGTTCGAGGGTTCGATTTACCGGCCGGCGCGTTGTTCCTTGGGAAAAGGAACTTCACCTCGATTCCCTGCTTGGCCGCTATCCGGGTAAAACCGCTAGCCAGGTAAATAGAGATGGTGACTCGATAAAACACCGGGCGGAAGGCAAGGGCAAACCACCGCTCTAAATTGCCAAGAAAATCATGGAAATCCATAATCGCCAACATCCTGTAGGACAGGGCATTAAGGCCGAGTGGCTGAGTGGTTAGAGCATCGGACTCAGACGCCACGATGCCAATCTGAGTTTGAGGGTTCGAGTCTCCGGCCGGCGCGTTGTTCCTTTGGGGAAGGAACTTCACCTCGATTGCTACCTAGCCTTGGGTGGGGAAGCTAGCCCCAAGTCAGTGCTGGTCCCAAGCCCGGATAAAAAAGAGAGAATGTTACCTAAAAAGGTAACACCGGCACTCTCCGTGGAAAGGAACTGGGGAACCAACTCATACAAAAACCGCAGGGAAAATTAGCTAACATGATGACCAGAGTGACAGAATTTAGCATTAAAAAATCCAAAACAGATATTCACTTTTTCAGCGACGAAGATCCCAACATGGACCAAATCAACAAACAGTTGCATTTGAAGTCGGCGGTAAGAACGTCCAGCAAAGCTCCAGCAAGCTCTCGATAGAAACTAAACAGTTTCTGCAAAATGTAGGGTCATGAAGGTATCGTCAGTCAGAGACAAAATAGAATTAGCAGAACTAATAAAGACTATAAATAAAATTAAGGGTCTGTACGGAATTCAGTACTCAAATAATAATGAAGGGTGGGAAAACACCGGGTTGAGGACAGAATTAGTATAGACCTATAATAGATGCGGGAGAAATTGCAGCATTTTAAACAAATGCCTTCTTAAGGGAAAAACTCCTAAAGCCTTGAAAAAATGCAACAATTATTTTGTTACAAAAAAAGGAGGAAAGAAAGGAAAAAAAACTACCGACCCATAGACCTTCTTTCATTTACTTAAAAACTGTTCACAAAATTCATCACAAATCGCATCTCTCACATTCTGCATTCTAACCAGCCTATAGAACAGGCAGGCTTCCTCAGTGGATTCTCAACAACAGACCACATCCACAGGCTCACAGAAAAAAAATAACGGATATAGAAAACCCTGTGTATAGCACTCATCGACTACGAAAAGGCATTTGACTCTGTACAAATACCAGCAGTACTAAGCTATTCAAAGGGACAGGGAGTAGAGGGGAGGTATATTGTAAAATAAATTGGAAGATATATGCGACGAGTGACGCAACCATCAAGCTCCACACGGAAAACCCGATAAAAAAATCAAATTAAAAGCTATTACACTGGGCGATACCATCTCACCAAAACTGTTTACAACTTGCTTTTGAGGAAATATTCATGAAGCTAGAATGGAACGGAAAGGGTATCAAAATAGGAGACAAATACCTAAACAATCTAAGATTTGCAGAACCTTATTCAGTGAATCTGCAAATGAAATGTAATAACTAATAAACGATCTGAATAGAGAAAGTCTGAAAGTCGGACTTAGGATGAACAAGAAAAATGACAAAGATCATGTTCAACAACAGAGTTCAGTTTAAACAGATACATGTACAAGGCGAAGCGGAAAAAGAGGTAGTGGGACAAATATATATACACCTAGGGCAAATCATACAGACAAACACATCTAGCGAAGAGGAAATTAAGTGACGCATCAGTTTGGGCTGGAGCGCCTCCGGCAGACAGCATACTAAGAGGGTCCTTTCCTTTTTGTTTAAAAAGAAATGTTTTTAACCAATGCGCCTCCCCAGTAGCCTATGAAAAACTAGACAAAAACTTATTTTCTGGGAAGGAAAAACTAACAAGTGGCCCAGGGGGGGAAAATCGGGTGAGGGCAAGGGTCGAGAACAGGCAAAGAGGAAGATATACTGTGGCATCCCCGGGAAAAAATGCAATGGGGAGGGGATTAGTCAGAGACAAAGGGCAGAGGACAAAGAAAGTAAAAGGCTTTTCTAAAATAACTTAAAGAGGCCCAAAACCAGACCAAAGACAAATGGCCTACGAAATTTGGGGCCTAAGACTAACAAAAAAAAGCCGCATTAGTTAAGGATGATGATGATGATGTATAGTATAATAATAATATATAAAATAATGATTTTCGGGATACACCCACACACCACCACCACACACACACACACACAAAACCCCACACACAAAACACCATCCCCCACACACACACACACACCCAAACCCCACACACACCATATAATATATATTTTAAAAATTAAATAATAAATCATATATATATATAAAATAAATAAATATAGATTATATATTGTTTGTGTGTGTTTGTTGTGGTTTGTGGTGGGGTATATAGAAAGATAGATGATCTAGATAAATAGATAGAGAGCTAGATAGATATACAGTTATACTTGTTTTAAAATATTTATATAAAATATATATATATATATAATATATAATAAGATATATATATATATATATATATGTATATATATGTATATATATATATATATAATATATATATTATAAAATATATATATATATATATATATATATATATATATATATAATTTAATATAATTAGATACATTGATAATATCACTATATCTACATGTATATATATATATATATAATTTATATATATATATATAATATATATATATATTATATTTTAATTATATATATATATATATATATACACATACATATATACACACACGATACAAAACCCCACACACACACACACACACACAACACACACACACACACACACACACTCACCCCACCACACACACCCACCCACACACACACACACACATACACACATATATATATAATATTTTTATATAATTTTTATATTATATATATATATATAAATTATTTTATATATATACATATATATGTATATAATTGCATACTTTCCATAAATATATATCCCATATATATAAATATATATATGTATATATATATTTTTATATATATATAATATATATATATATATATATATATATATATATATATATATAATGTATATATATGGTGGGTGTGTGTGTGTATAAGTATGCCCGGGGACGGTCCAGTGGCTAGAGCACTGGACTCCGGACTCTCGCGGTCCCGAGTTCAATTCCCTCGCCGCGGTAGTCGTAAAAAGTCTGGGCTTTGACTGCTGTCCCGAGCCCGAAAAGCGAAAATATCGCTTGAGAAGTCAAACGAATATAATTATATAATATAGATATAATAAAATATATTATATATATATATATTATATATATATATATATACACACGCGAAAAGGTGGCTTGTTTCTTATGCCAAGAAAACTAAGATCATGAAGATTCAAAAAGATAACCGGCAATGAACAATGTGAACAGTTACAATCAATGGAATGTTTGTGGAAAATGGAAAGAGTTCACTTATCCTTGGAGCTGTTTAACAAATACAATATGATGATTCACCGGAGATAAAAAGAAGAATTACCATTGCCAAAAACCCCGCAATTGTCTCAATAACTTGGAAAGACCGGCATATTTTACGGACAGTGGGTTATTGAACTCCTTAGTTTTTCCCAAATTGCACATTGGTTCTGATGTTTGGGTGTTGAAGTGTTTGACAAAAAAAAATCTAGTTTGAAATGGGTGTTCAGCGTTCCCTCTTTAGTAAAGAAAAGAAGCCAAATGTGAATGCTGGAAAAATAAATTGTAAGCCCCGACGTTTGGCATTTTAAAACAAAGGGGAAATAAAGTTTTTGGTCATGTAATGAAAGTAAAGTATTTAGCTTGCAAAACAGGGGAGGGATAGGAAAAAGGGGAAGAGGCAAAACCAAAAAAAGACAAGACTGAGCGAAAATCAAAGATATTTGCGGGCTGTCGATGGTACAAGGGGAAAAAAAGGGAAAAGTCGGTTTAGTGGCGGGGATGGTGGAGAGGCCCCAGGGGCCCCAAAACAAGATCCCGTTTTTGGATTGAATAACAAAAAGGAATATATATATATGAAACTTACATATATATATATATATATGCAAATTCATATATAAAAAATTTAATTATAAAAAAATTAAAAAATTATAAAAAATTTATTAACCCTTAAATAAAAAATTAATAATTAAATATAATATAATAAAATTATAATATAAAAATATTATATATATAATATAATAATTTATAATAATATTTTAAAATATTATTTCATACACATGTGTGTAGATTTATAAAAAATAATTATATTTTAAAATTATAATATATATATAAAAATCATAAATAAGGGTATCCTATGTTTGGCACGTGGACCTCTCCCCCACCCTTTTCCCGCTAAATCATTTTACCTTTTCTTTCCGCTTGTACCATGGGACACCCCGCAAAATTTTTTATTTTGTCGTCAGTTTTGTCTTGGGTTTCCCTCTTCCTCTTTTCCTATCACCACCCCTGTCACAAGTTTTTCCATATTTTTACTTCTCTTTACATGCCCCAATAAATTTTTAATTTTCCCTCTTGTTCAAGATGTCCAACAGTCCCCTTTAAAATTTTATTTTCTCACATTCATATTGTCTTCTTCTCTTCCGCAATAGCAGTCCCGCTGTAAAACCCCACTTTTAAAAACTAGATTTTTTCTTTTTATTCTTCAACACCCAACACCTCAGAACCAATGATGCAAGGGGAAAAACTAATGAGTTCAATAACCCAGCTTTGTCCGTAAGGAACCCTTCGGTCCTTTCCAAGTTATTGAAAAAAAATTGGGCGTTTTTGGCAATGTAAATTCTTCTTTTTATTCGGTGAACATCTATGTTTTAGTTAAAACAGCTCCAAGAAAGGCTTTCATTTTTTCCCCCAATCTTCCTTTGATTGTAACATGTTCATCATTTTTCATTCCCGGTTTCTTTGAATTTTTATGTTTTAGTTTCTTGGCAAAAAGAAACAACCCCAGCCTTTCGTTTGCTTCTCTAACTTTATCTAGTATTGTTGTAGTTCGGGTTTTCTGCTGGCAATCAAAACTATACATCGGCGCCCTAATTTTTGTATTTTGTATCCCCCCAACACCACATTCCCTTTCAAAATTTTCCTAGAGACCCTCATAATGTTTCAAATATATTTTAAAAGGTGCGGAGACGAATGCAACCGCCGTACCCTTGTTTGATTCGAACCTTTTGGGTTAACCCATAAGGGGTTTTTTACAGCTGTTGTGGGGGTCTACAAGGTTTTTTAAAAGGTGAGTGTTTTGGAAACTTCATATGTACATGTTTTTCCAGGGGATTCGTGTTTCAACAGTACAAAAAGTTTTCAAAACGATGAAACAAGGTATGGGGTCTTTTGGGGTTCTCTTTTTTCTCTATGATCAATTTTAAATTTTAGAATCGGGTTTTTCTGGTACCTTTTCCGGGCAAAAACCCGCTTGTTGTCTGCAATTCCTTTTCTTAAACTTACTTCATCTTCAGCAATAATTTTCAACAAAAATTTTCTGCTGTGACTTTTTAGGCAATGTCAATTATTGTTGCATTGGGGTGCGTCACCTTTTTTTGGTATGGGGGGTAAAGATGATTTTACCCGTCTTTGGCATTTTTTTCATTCCAATTTTTTTACGGTTTTTAGAATATTTAACACTTTCGCCAGCATTTTAATTGTTCTGCAGTTATTTCATCTATTCCGGGGCTCTTTTTATTCTTTATTCTTTTATGGCTTTTTAAAAATTTGCCCGCAGTGGCGGTGGTTCATTCGCTGTCATTGAGTTAATAATGTTGTTGTTTGATCTTTTTCTTTTTGTATAAGTTGGAACAATTTGATTCCCTTATCTTTTACTTTTTTCCATCCATAAAAAAAGTCCTCTTAGTTTTTATAGTGGTTTCCCTTTTAGGTTTAAATTTTCGTGTGAGTTTACTCCTGGGAGGTTTTTAGTTTTTATTTATAGAACAGTTTTGAATTCTCTGGGAATGTTATTAAAAAATTTTTCCTTATCTTTTTCGCAATAAACTTTGGGTTTTTTATTTTTTTTTTTGTAAATTCTTTTTCAACTGGATTTTTTATATTTTTTTTGGCATCTTTTGTTTCAATTTTATTGGTTTTTTCAGATATCAGGGGGAATTTGTTTTTCTTTTGGCGAATTCTTTAAAAGTGCTCAGCGGAGTTTTTTCTTCTTCCCACAACTATTTTGGTGTTTTATCATTTCAATTGATTTAGTATTTCAAATTTGTTTGACACCCATTCTGTAATTTTATCAAGAGTTTTGTAGTCGAGCTTTAAGGGGTGTTGGACTTCCATCTTTTTTAGTCTTAGTTAAAGTCGATAGTTAGTAGTTGGGGGTCACTGTTGCATGGACCCGGGCTTGTTTTGGCATTTTTTTAGCAAAATCTCCTTTTTGGTCAGCACAATGTATCAATTTGGTTTCGGTTCTTTTGTCTGGAAACCACGTGTACGGGGCTGGGGGGTGTTGAACAAAGATTTTGGCTATAAACTAAAAAATTTATACTACTAAATTTAAAAAACTTAACCCCTTTTATTAATCCCAGGCCGAATTTTTACGGTGTAAAATTTTTTGATTATTTTTTCCCCTTTTGGTTGAGGTCTCCCAGAAAATTTTTTACATCTCTGTTTGGGTTTTGTCTAAAGATCTTGGAGAGATTTAAAAAAAATTCCTTTCTTCATCCCTTGCAAAAAAATTGGTTGGTGCGAGCATTGTATAATACTAAATTATGAGGTTTTGCTTGTATTCTGACTTTTAAAATGCGATCATTTATTGGCTGTACCCAATTATTTCATTTGCAGTTTTTTCGTGAGAATCATAGCAACTCCCTGACAAATTTCCTTTCTTCTTTTTCCCGAAAAAAGAAACTGTCTTGTTTTCTTTTTGAAAACTTCATTACTTTCCCCAAATTTGGGCTCATTTTTCCCAGTATTGAAAGTTTTATTATCCATTTGTTTCAGACAGATTTTAATTTACCATCTCTTCATTTTCTTCGTTTCCACGTTTCCCATTTTTAATGGTTTCTTAATTGGAATGTTTTCTTTACTTTTTTGTCTTCCAGAGTGTTTAATTGTCACCCCGGTTGCCCCATACTAAAAGCGCCCCTTGTAAAACCCCCGCGCGGGCGATGGGATGAATTTTCGTTTTCTGTTTTTAATCTTGGGTAGAGGTTTGGTCAGGAGAAAATAAAAATTTAGTGGAAATCCCCAGGCTCCTTCTCAACTCGCAGTCCAATAATTGGGGGGAAATACTCTCCCCTTTTTAAAAAAAGTTACACGTAAAACGCCAGGGCAATTATTTGGTGAAACCCCTAATCGTAGAACTGAAGGGGTTTTCACCCGATATCCACTGCCGCTGCCCGACAGTTCACCGGCAACCCGGTACGGGGTTTAAAAGGGGGCTTCCTTTTTCAAAGGAACCCTAGGGGGCAGTTTATTCCCCTTTCCCCGGGCAAAAATTTAAAATTTAAATTTTAAAATATTTAAAAAATATAAAAATATAAAAATTTTGTATATTTAAAAAAGCTAAAAAGATAAAAAATAATATATATATTATATATATTATATATATTTTATAATTTTTTTTTAAAAAAAATATATATATATATATTTTTAAAATATTTTTTTTAAAAAAGTATATATATAAATATTTTAAATTAAAAATTAATTTTTTAAAAAAAAAAAATTTTTAATTTATGAAAAATAATATGTAAAATTTAGCATTAATCATACTCTGAATGATTTCGAAACCCCCCAAAAAACATTCAGGAAGTGTTTGTGGCATGAAATTAATAATAGGAAACTGTGTGCCCTTTAGACGTATTTAATTTTGACTCCTTTATAAAATTTTACGTATTTGTTTGGGAGAATCAAATTGTTATGATTAATTTGAGATAATACGTATTATTATCATTACTTATAAACCATTTTTTGTAATTCTTGTTTTCATATTAAAAGGGAAAATATGAACAGAAAAAAAAAAAATCAAATGTAACAAGATATTAATAAGAGAATGGGGAAAATAAATATACAACACTTTCTAGTTATCTTCTCGTATTACAGTATCGGGGGTATTATAAACTTTATCTATTATCATTTTTTTTTATTTTCATTATTTTGTATTTTCATCAGTATTTATGTTTTTTATTACCCCAATTGCAAGCATTAATTAAAGGCAAAGGGGTTTCAATAAAATGAGGAAAAAATTTTTTAAAAAAATTTTAAAGGGAAAAAATTGACATTAATATTTACCTCCTTTAAAATTTTGAAAATGGAAAAAATTTGGGTAATTATTAAAAAAAAAAGGGGGGGGGAATATTTTTTTTAAAAAAAGAAGATCACTCATTTTTCCCGTTACTGCTCTATGTCCAATGATAAACCCAACGCTTCCAGTGCATCAAGGGTTCCCCCCCAGCAAAGGGTGCGGCCCCGGAAAAAAAAATTTTTTCCCGGGGAAATTTTTTCCCCCCCAATAGCCAACGCGGTGTTCTTGCGCCCGGGTTGCGAGGCGGCGGAGGTGGGGTGGGG
>NC_051397.1:26090836-26099968 GCF_015228065.2 Penaeus monodon
AATAATAAAATAATAAAATAATAATAATAATAATTCTAATAATCATACTAATTATAATAATAATAAAAAATAATTAATAATAATGATAATGAAAATTTAAATTTAATGATAAATAAATAATAATAATTTTATAATTATAATGATAAAATAAAAAATAATAAAAACAAGGGATAAAAATAACAATGTTACTAACAAACAACAAACAACAATAATAACCATAGCAATAATAATAACTATCATACTTATTAGCATTAATACTGTTATATTTGTTTGTTATTGTTTATTGTTATTCTCATTAATAAGATTAATAGTAATGATAAATAATAATGATAGTAAAAATTAATAGTGGTAATTATAATAACATGATTATAATAAAAAAAGTAATAAAATAATAATAGGGATGATAATGATAATGATTGGGAGTAAAAAAAAATAATAATAATGATAAATAATAATAATAGTAAATGACGATAATAATTAATAATAATAATAATAATAATAATATATAATAACAACAATAATAATAAAAGCAATAATAATATTAAAAATACTAATACTGGTACTACTACTACTACAATACTAATAATAATAATGATAATAAGGATAATAATGATAATTTAAAGATATGAAAGATGATGATGATGATAAGATAATGATAATAATAATGATGATGAGGGTGATGGGTGGGTGATGATGGGTGATGATCAATCATCAAACCCGATACGGTAGTGGGTGTGTCATCGTAGATGCGATGGTGGGTTGGGAACACCAAAACAATGATTGCTAAAACAACCCACTCCTGGGGAGGGGTCACTGTCAACCCCCCCAGTATAAAGACTTTGTCGGCTACATGATGTCCACAGACCTTAGTGGTTCGTCAAACACCGGCCGCGGGACCTGACATGCCAATGGGGAGTTAGCGCGGGGTATCCAGCTTTGCAGTGGGATAAAATCATCCTGCCTCTCAAGTAAGAGTAGGAGGCGGTGATAAAGCGGCGCCCCTTTACATGGATCAACAAGGGCTCATCCCCAGAGCAGACTGAGTCTACCTATTCATTAGTCAAAAACCGCAGGTCACTAGACGGGTTTAGCTTTCCCCCCTGCCTGCGGTTTAAACATTTTTGTACAAACAATCAAAAAAAACAAGACTTTAAATGGAAAGGGAAAAGTAAAATAAGATAAAATAAAAATAATAGTAAAAATAAAAATAATAGTAATATTAATAATGAAAAATAATAAAAAATAATAATATAATAATAATAATAATAAAAAAAACAATAATAACTTAAAATGATAAAGACAAAATTGATAAAAAAAACAATGATGGAGGACCGGGGTTTGATTTTAAAAAGCAGATCTAAAGAAAAAAAATAGTAATAATAATAAAAATAATAATAAAGAAATAAAATAAAATAATAATAATAATATAAAAATAAATGATAATTAAAAATTTAAAATGAAATATAAAAAAATGATAACTATAAAGATAAAATGTAAAAAATGATAAAACGATAAAGAAAAAGAAAAAAAAAAAAAGGAATAACAAAAAAAAAAAAAAAAAAAAAAAAAAAAAAAAAAAATAAAATATATATATATATATATATAAAATATATATATATATATATATATATATATATATATATATATATTGATCATTATGGTAATAATAATAATAGGACGAAGACGAAGTTGATGTTGACGATATCAAAAATTGTAATAACAACAACGGCAAAAACAACAGCAGCAGAGTAACGACAACACAACCAATATCACTTAGAAGCAGGGACCGAATAGCCATAACGGAAAAGGCTACACATTTTTACATTTCCCTGCTATTTCGGGGAAGTTGAGCTCTCCCCCTCTTGATCAGGCAAGTTGATGAATTCCCCTTCTATTAATAATGAACGGTCACTACGATGGAAAAACCTACTTGATGGGCGATGGGAAATCATCTCTACCTTAAAATTCATTAAAAAGTCTTGTTAGTCTTGAAAGATGAATTTGTTTTGGTTAGGCAGCACACATCAATATAGAAGGCTTAAAATTCTTTATATCCTTTATAAGTAGCATTTATTATTATTATTATTATTTTTTTTTTTTGAATCACACACGTACACATAAACACACACACTCTTATGTGTATGTACTGTATATATTTGGCCTCAGCTGTGCATCAGTAACGTGCGCGGCTGGAGACCATGACGGTCGGTCACCCAGCGCACGTGCGTTCAAATCCTGCGCCAGATTAAAAGGAAGGGCAAACCCTCGGGATAACGCCTGCCAAATACCAAACCGAAGTCCTTCGAAAGAAGTACTGCCCTACCCCTTAAGAGGGAGTCCGTGCGTAAAACCGAATCACTTATATATATATATATATTATAATATTTATAATTAATATATAATATTATAAATCATATATAAATATATGAAAATGTGTATAAATAATATACATATATTATAATACTAAAATTATATATCTATATATATATTTTATATATATATATATATTATATAAAATATATATATATCCTATAATATAAAATATATATATACTTTATAGATAGTTATTTGTATATATTTATATACATCATAAAATCTATAATATATATTATCTAAAATTATATTAATTTTATATATTTATTATATTCTATTATATTTTAAATATATATATAATATATATATTATATATATATGTATTATTTATAATTTTATATATAATTTTATAATAAATTTTCAGGCCAGTGTTAACAGACATCGTAACTTCTTTCTTCTTTTTATTCTAAAAAATACAAACTTTCAAGTGTGTAACCTAAACTTCAGTGGTATAAACTGCAAAGAGGATTCAGAACATTATCCTTTTGTTTAAACATGCTTATATACAAAATCCTTACATACCAAAACTTATACAATTCTTTAAACATAATAGAGTCTATGATTAATTAAGGATATAAATTTTTTAATGTAGTTAATCTAAAGATTAAGAATTATTATAGTAAACTAATATCGCATAAATCATGGAGACTATCCATAAGTAAATTCTACAAAATACTTTTAAACCCCAAAATTTTCTTTAAAAAGGGAAATTATTATGTAGCATGCCAGAAATTGTTCAATGAAAATTATGAGTGAAATAAAGAAAAAAAAATTTAATCCCCCAAAACAATCAAAATCTTAATTTCCCATTAATGCAACAAATATTACAAAATGCACAGCAAATATATTGAAACACTTTATAAAGAAACTTGAAAAGTGGTTACAATGATTTTTGGTTGGAAATTGACAAAAAGCATATCACTGAAATATCACAACTCAAGCGCCGCAATTGCAAAAACCGGCAGTTCAAAAGGGCGTATTTAGTATTCTTTACGTTAGGTTTTTTTTTCCATATCCAAAGGCTTTCCCAGTATCTTAGCCCAAAATTGACGAGAAGAACCAAAATGTCGAAATTTACATAAAAAAGGGAATTTTTTTTTTAAAAGAATGGGTTTTTATTGAAGATACAATGAGGGGTTCAGAAGATTTTTTTCTTAATGTTATTAAAAATTAAATTTAAAGAAAACTCATTCACCTTAAAAATGTTTTTTATAAATTCCCACTTTTTGGTGGAAATGAAAAATTCCAAATTATTTTGAATGCTCTAATATAAAGAGTGACATATTTCATTATTTAGTGGGGAATAAGAAAAAATTTTTGTAGGGGGCCATGTAGGAGGTTTTCTATAAAAAATGAAAGGAAAAAATTTTTCACGAAAAAATGTTATAAAAAACAATGTAGAAAACCGCTGGACAAAAATTTTCAGGTGAAATTTAATTTTGGCTTTTTAGCTTTCAAAAAAATCCTAGAACATGTTTTTGTGATCCCTTGATGTAAATGCCCTTGGGTAGCCATACCAAAAAACTTTTCTTGAATTGTTATTTGACCTTAAAATTCTGGTTTTCCCCATCAAAAGGAGAATCCATTATATAATGGTTTTCATCTGTGAAAAATTATTTGCTGATTTCATTAACGGAGAGACAAAAAATTTTTTTCTCAACAATGAACACCACACACCACACACACACACACACACACACACAAAAACCACACACACACACACAACAACACCACAAAACACACAAACAACCCCACACACACAACAAACACACACACACACACACAAAAAAAAAAAAAAAAAAATATATAAAATTTATAAAATTATATATATATATAAATATATATATATATATATATATATTGTATACACCACAAAAAAGACATTAATAAGTTTAAACATCGCCGTGTTGTTTGGGCTAAATGAGTCATTTCCCTAAGTTTTTTATTTTTTTGCCTAGTGGTTCCTAAGGGGGGGGAAATTTACAAATAATCACTGTACGTAAAAAGACACACTCTCCCCTTCCATTGCGGGGAGCGACAAGGTCCCCCCGTTTAAACGGGTGCGTATGCGAATCGGGGAATAAATCCCGGGATAAAGGGGTCAGTAAACTGATATTACGGCGAATTTGGGTGGTCTGGGGGACAATGTTAGAGACCTGTCTAGAGTGTGTTAGGGGGAAAGGGGAAAGCCAAAAAATGATGATAGCATTTTGCTGGGTAATGATTCATGCTGAATTATAGTATGAATTATAGTATTTATGAATTAAATTATAGTATATTATAAATTTAAATTTTTAAATTATTAATTTTTTTAAAGTTATTATAAAAAATTTTATTTTTTTTAAAATAGTATTTTTAAATTTATTGTAAAAATATTTATTTTAATAATTATTAATTTGAATTATATTATATTATTTATAATTATAGAAATTTTAGGGCCCACTATTTTGCTCTCCACAATAGGGGGTGGGGGTTTTTTATTTTTTTATATATGTATGTATATAAAAAATCGTCTTTTCTATCTATCTTTCTTCTTTCTAATAATTTGTTATTTTCCCCAATCACGATACGCATTATTTAAAAATTTGAAATAACTACATATTTTTTATATTTTGCTGATATTTTTCCATGGATACGATATATATGTTTATTTGTTCACGTACCCTTAATTTGGAAAAAAAAAAAAAAAACATGGTGCTTCCGAATCCGGGATCGCCCCTGCGAAAAAGGGGATTTCCCCTTTCGTGTGCTTTATTTTCCCAAATTTCAAAAGTTAATTTTGATTGTAAAATATAATTTTACCCGTATTAAAGCCGAAAACCGTGGGGTGTGGTGGTGTGGTGTGTGTTGTGTGTGTGTGTTGTTTGTGTGGGGGTGGGTGGGGGTGTGTGGGGGTGTGGTGGGTTTTTGGGGGGGGTTGGTGTTGTGTGGTGTGTGTGTGCGTAATGGACATATATGTAATAATTATGTATATTATACAATAAACACAAATATATATATAAATAAAATATATATAATTTTATAAATATAATATATAAAATGTATATTTTTATATATAATATTTAATAATATATATTATAATTAAAATATTAATAAAATAATTTAATAAATAATATATATATATATTATTATTTATAATTATAATATATAATATTTTATAATTATATATTATTATATAAAGATTTTCAGTGAAAAATTTTTGAAACAATGCTTTTTCCTATATTTTATACACTGGTGACATTAGTAGTCTTTGTAATAGTCACATAATGAAAAAATTTCCAGTACGATGGTAACTTATATCAATAAGTTATTTTGGACTTTGTCCCTTCTAGCTCTCGGCCCCATATTCACCCATATATGTGTGTGTATAAATAAATAAATATATATATAATATATATAATATATATATTATATATTTTAAAATATATATATATATATTTTTATTATATGCATATATACATATATATATATAAAATAATATATATTATATATAATATTTTATATATATATATTATATTATATATAATATATATATATATTTAAAATAAAATCACATATATATACATATATATACACACACACAGATGATTTTCAGTGAATTGGAAGTATATGTGTTTAGAAAGATAAATAGTCAGATTGAGATATATCCATAAATAGAGCTATCTATATTTGTATACACAGACACGCACACACACACAAATATATATTTATGTATGTCTCTCTCTCTCTCTCTCTCTCTCTCTCTCTCTCTCTTCTCTCCCCTTTCTTAAAATAATATATATATATATATATTATATATATATATATATAAAAATTATATATGTAAATATATATATATATATATATATATATATATATATATATATATTATTTTTTATATATATATAGAGAGAGAGAGAGAGAGAGAGAGAAGAGAGAGAGAGAGAGAGAGAGAACACACACCCACACCACACAACCCCAACACACACACACAACAACACACACACAACACAAATAATATATATATATATATAAAATATATTATATATATATATATATATTTTATATATATATATATATATAATATATATATATATAATATATATATATATATATAATAATAAATATATATATATATTTTATATATATATAATATAATATACATATTTATATATATATATATATATATATATATATAATATATATATATATATATATATTATATATATATTCAGAAGGCACAGCTTACTCAGACAGACAAATAGCACAATACTCAACATTTTGGAAACATGGCTACAAAAGCCTCCCCCTCTGCCTTCCTCGGGCGCTATTATCAGACTCAGAAGTTTTTATGACTGAACTCAATAGTCGTAATTTTTTATGGTTACAAAACTCCCTGTAATAGGCGGTATGGCAACAGTAAATAGAAGGCATAAAGGACGTCGGATAATGCGGACAAGTGGGGGCTGTTATGGGCGTTTTTTGGCCCCAAGAGGATGACTCCGGCCCTTCGGAAAGACTTCGAGGTAGAGGATCTAAGAGGTGTTTCTGTGCGTTTTTCCCTGAAGGGGCACTTTTTGTGATGTCAGCTCCTAAAAAAATCACAAGTAAATCCTTCACTGAAAGGCATCATTCCGTAAATCGGAGTTTTCAATGTACATGGTCCCTTCGTTTAGAAACAGGCATTATTTGAAAAAAAATGCAATTCATACGAGGTTCCTTTTAAAGTTTTGTATATAGTTTCGATTAAGTTACTCAGGTAGTTTTCTACGGATACGGTATATTCTTCCTATGTTTAGATTCACACATGAGCATTATTTTTGGGGAAAAAAATATACAAAGTTGCAATGCATATGGTTATTGTTATATTTATATAAATGATTTTTTTGAATAGGGTTTTCCCTGGATACGATTTATATGTTATATATACATTTACAGATGTGCATTACATTGGAAACGAAAATTGAATAAAGCACGGCTGCATTCCTGAAATCCATGACCGACAGAAGATTCGGATTTGGATTCCTTGGATTCCAGAAATGCGAAATAGGGCATTCTGACTCTTTACATGCCGCTTTACAACCTCTCATTCTCTGTGTGAATATTTATTTTTCCAAGATCCAAATGTCAATTTGAAAAAAGTGGAATGGTAACCGTATCTTTTTTTCACTCCCTCTCTCGCGCCAGCTCTCTCTTCCTGGGTTTTTTTCCTTTTTCCCTGACTACTTATTAAGGCCTGTAAGGCATTAACGAAATCATAGACACCAGGCGCATACACTCAAATAAAGTACATGCACACACAAATACGTACACGCACACAGACACGCAACAGCAGTCCCAAAAACAAGACAGTAACCGTTTGTACAGTGAATCGGATGGCAAATGTATCGGCGAGAAAATTCGCCAGAATCACAGGAAAAAGATTTCCTCCGTTGAATTCGTTGGCTCTGAAGGTCGGGGAGATAAATGTCCTTGACTAAGCCTTATACAAGACCCTTCATTATGGCGGCGTCTCCAGACTGCCACCTCGGCATAATAGCCAGATGACAGAAGGCTCGCGTAACACTCTCTCCCCCCGCTGTCGCTGTCTTGCTTTTTGTTTTCCCGGTTTGGCGGTGGCGGGTCCGTGGAAACGGGGGTCGGCGGGGGACGAAACCCGGGAGTTTTTCTTTTGCTCGCTACTCCCAGCCCCCTCTCGCGCCCCTTCGAATCCCTCTGCACTGTTCGATACTCCGTCTGCAAGCAGCACGTACACAGCATGCACGGCGTTGATTTGTTTTTTTTTACTTCCTTTTATCTTTAAATTTACGTAATAAAATGAACTCTCTTCCAACTTGCAGCACAGCGTTCGAATTGCTTCAAAAAATAATTTAAAAACCTTTTTATTTTTTTTCAAATAACATGGAAGTCTGCGAGTAAAAAAAATCGAAAAAACACACCAAACACACACACCACACACAAAAACCCAATTTTATATATCTTATATATATTATAGGTAAATGAAATAAAGTTAAAAATGTATAATTATATATTTAAATTTATATAAATGTATTTTTATTGTATTATATGTTATAATGTATATAATTAAAATGTAATATTTTATAATAAAAATATAATATATATATATACATATAATATTATATATATAAAATATACATTAATATTATATTTTATATATATATATAATATATATATTATTATATTTATAATATATTATATATATATATATAAATGTTGGGGGTTTGTGTAAATCTTTGGGTTTTTTTGAGTCTTGTTCACCCCCCTTTTGTTTTTTTATGACTTTGAGTATGGTTTAATCGAGGAAAAAAGAAAAAAAATATCAAAAAGTTTGTTACTATTTACACAAAAAATACAAAAAAAGATACACAAAACGAAAAATAGAACCAGAAAAACAAGCGCATTATTCTAAAATTTACATAATGAAAATACACGGTTCGGGTCCATAGCTTCTTTGGGAAAGGTATGAGAAAGGAAAAAGGGCACTCAATGGACCGCTTCCCCGAACACATTCGCTCGCAGAATTTGGTGTTAGGTGGCTTACATCCGCATGAGGGAAAGTGCCCGATAAAGGGAATTCGTGGCTGGTAAGACAATGTAAAAACTTCATGGAGAATGAAGTGGGCGGTGTGAGATCGGAGCAAGGGAAGGTCGTGCTGTCGTGGTCGCCGACGTCACTTTTTTTCGGGTTCGGAAAACCGTCGACGAGGGTAAAACAAAGGCTCGACCCCCCCCAAAAAACCCCCCAAAAAAACCCACAAA
>NC_051397.1:26100068-26105304 GCF_015228065.2 Penaeus monodon
TTTATATCATTTTTCTAATCTTTTTTCTAATTTTTTTTTATCAAAAAAAATTTTTTTTTTTTCTAAATTATAATTTTATACGAATTTTTAAAAAACAAAAAAAAAAAAAAGAAAAAATTTAAAAAAAAAAGTAAATTAATGGAAATAATAAAGTTGAAAAAAAATAAAAAATAATTTAAAAAAATTAAAAATAAAAATTTAAAATATAATATAAATAATTAATAATTTTTAAAAATTAAAATAAAGAAAATTAAAAACAAAATAATAAAAAATAATAATAATAAAAATAAATAATATAAAAATAATAAATAAAATAATATAAAAATAAAAAAATTAATAAATTAAAAAATAATAATAATAATAAAAATAATAAATAATAAAAATAAAAGGAATGTAATGATAATGAAAATAATTATAATATATATTAAAAATAATAAAAAAAAATTTAATAGATAATATAATGATATATTAATAATAAAATAATTATAAATTAAATTATAAAAAAAAATAAAAAAAATAATAAACAAAGTTCTAACAACAAAAACAAAAAAATCCTAGAATAAAATAATACATACTTATTAGCATTAAACTGTTAATTTGTTTTGTTATTTTTATCATTGTTATTTTCATTAAAAAAATATATGTAATATAGTAAAAAATGATAGTAACTTAATAGTGGTAAATAATAAACCTTAATATAATAAATAATAAAAAATATGTGTGTTGATTGGATGGTGTAATAAAAAAAATATAGAATAATAAATTATAATAAAACGATAAAAATTTTAAAAATAAAATGAATAAAATAATAATAATAAAAAAAATAATAATACAAAATAATATTAAAATATAATAATGTACTTCTTTACTATATTAATAATATAATAAAAATAAAAATAAAATAATAAAGATAAAAATGATATTGATAAAAATGATAATATATATTGATGAGATGAGGGGTATGATATGAGATATATAAATGATAGGTGTGGTGTATTAAAGGAGATGATGGTGGGTTGGAAAAAATGATGTAAAATGGAGATGGAGTCAAAAAATCAAACCAGATACGTTTGTCGGTACATGAATGCAGGAGGGTTGGCCTCAACAAAGTACCAAACCTCCAAAAAATTAAAAACCCCCTTTTTGCCTAAAAAAAACGCTTAAATAAAGGAAAGGTATAATGGGAAGTACTGGGCTATCCGGCCCTTTGGCAAAAGTTTGTGCATGGTTTGCCAGCCTAAACTTCACACCCTGGCCGGGGGTATGACCCGGGGGTTGATTTTTAATTAAAGAATTTAAAAGGAAAATAAAAAAATAAAAATAATAAATAATAAAAATTTTAAAAATAAATAAGTAATATTAATAAAAAAAATAATAATAAAAATAATAACTTTTATATAAGAAATATTGATATAACAAATGTGGAAATGACCCGTGTTTATTTTAATTAGCGCTAAAAAAAATGGATGTAATAAAAATATAAAAAATAATATAATAAAATAGTAAAATAAATAATATAATAATAATAAAATAAAAAAATAAAAATAATTAAAAAAATTTTAAAAAAAAATGAAAACCTAAAATAAAAAAAAATGATTAAAAAAAAAAAAAAAAAAAAAAAAAAAAAAAAAAAAAAATATATATATATTTATATAAAATTAATATATATATTTTTTTTTCTAATATAAAAAATTATAATTGACATTAGGGAAAAATAAAAATGGGGAAGGGGAAAAAAAACTAATTGTGTTGACGATATAAAATTGTAAACAACAACGGCAAAACAACAGCAGAGAGAACGACAAAAAAACCCAATATCATTTAAACGGGGACCAAATTCCATAACGGAAAGGCACACTTTTTTTACATTTCCTGCTATTTCGGGAATTTGGGCTCTCCCCCCTTGTCAGCATTGATGAATTCCCCTTCATTAAAAATAACGGTCACTACGATTGGAAAACCTACTTTATGGGCGAGGAAATCATCTCTACCTTAAAAATTTATTAAAAAATCTTTTTATCTTGAAAAATAAATTTTTTTTGGTTTGGCACCAATAAAATAGAAGGCTTAAAATTCTTTATATCCTTTAAAGTACATTTTTTAAATTTTTTTATTTTTTTTTTGAATCCACACGTACACTAAACACCCCCTCTTATGGGTTGTACTGTTATTTTGGCCTCAGCGGGCCCTCAGTAAAGTGCGCGGCTGGAACCTGAGCGGTCCCCGCGCACTGCGTTTAAAATCCTCGCCAGATTAAAAGGAAAGGGGAAAACCCCCGGGATAACGCCGCCAAATACCCAAAACCCAATCCTTCGAAAAAAGTACCGCCTCCCCTTTGGGGGGGTCCCCTCAAACCAATAATTATATATATATTATTTTTATATATATTTTATATTTTAAAATAATATTTTATATTAATTAAAATGGGTTTGGTTAATAATTCATTTTTAAAAAATCCAATATATAATATATTATATATATATATTAAATTATATTTTATATATTTTATTTTATATATAACTTATATATTTAATATATATCTTATTTTTTTATAATTTTTAATTATATATTATATATATTAAAAATATATATATATTATTTCTTAATTTTAAAAAAAAATTTTTAACAAATTTTTTTTAAATATTTATTATATATATATTTTATATATTATATAATATATATATAATATATACCTTATAATTATATATATTTTAAAAATATGTATATATTTTAAAATTTATATTTATAATACATAATATTTTTATTGTAAGTTAAAAAAATTTTTATATTATAAAAGTTTTATATATATATTATATTAAATTATTTTTCTCTTATATCTATATTATTAGTTATTTTTTGTTTTTATATGTTATATTATATTTTATAAAAATTTCGGCGTGTTAACAGCATCTAACTTTTTCTTCTTTTTTCCAAAAAAATAAAAACTTTTAATGTGAAACACTAAACCGGGGGTTAAACGAAAAGGGAGTCAAAACTTATCCTTTTGTTTCCTTATATAAAATCTTACATACCAATCTTTTACAATTCTTTAAAAAATAAAGGTCTATGATTAATTTTAAAGGGTAATTTATTATGAGTTTAATCAAAAATTAAGAATTATTTTAAATAAAAAAATATCGATAAACAGGGGACTATCCCTAAGTCTTCTACAAAAAACTTTTTTAAAACCCAATTTACATTCAAAAGGGTTTTTTAGTTTGATGCCAGAAATTGTTCAATTTTAATTTTTGAGTGAAAAAAAGACAAAAAATTAATCACAAAAAACAATCACCATCTTCAATTTCCATTAAATGCAACAAAATATTACATATAATGGCACAGCTAATATATTGAAACACATTAATATAAGAAACTTGTTAAGCTGGTTACAATGATTTTTAGTTGGAAATTGACAAAAAAGACATATCACTGGAAATATCACAACTCAAAGCGCCGTCAATTGCAAAAACCGGCAGTTCAAAACGGCGTAATTTACGTATTCTCTTACGTTAGGTTTAATTTTCCATATCCCCAAGGCATTCCAGTATGCTTAGTCTAAATATGACTGAGAAGAAATCCAAAATGTCGTAATTATCATAATAAAAGAATTTCTTTTAAGAATGGGTTTCTACTACTTGAAGATACATATGAGGGGTTCAGAAGATTTCATTTCTTAATGTTATTATAAATGAAATTTAAAGAAAACCTCATTCATCTTAAGAATGTTGATATCAAATTCAACTTCTGGTGGAAATGAAATAATTCCTAGATATTTTGAATGCTCTAAATATCAAGAGTGACACTATTTCTTTTATTTAGTGGGGATATAAGAATAAAATTTTGTAGGGAGGCCACTGTAGGTAGGTTTTCTATAAACAGATGAAAGGAAAACATTTTTTCACGAGAAATGTTCATATAAAACAATGTAGACAACCGCTGGACTAAAATTCATGTGTGAATTTAATATTGCGTGTTTAGCATTCAAATAATCCTAGAACATGTTTTGTGACCCCTTGATGTAAATTGTCCTTGGTAGCCATACCCCAAAACCCATTTTCTGGAATTGACTATATTTAGACCTTGAATTTTCTTTTTTTCCATCAAAAGGAGAATCCATTATAGTAGATAGGTTTTCATTAGTGAAAAAATTATTTGCTGATTTTCAATTTAAAGGAGCAGAAAAAATTTTTCTCAACAATGAAACACACACCCCACACACACACACACACACACACACACACACACACACACACACAACACACACACACACACACACACACACACAACACACACATACAAACACCACACAACAACCCCACAACACAAAACAACAACACACACACAACACACACACACACATATAATATTATATATATATAATATATATATATAAAAATATATATATATATATATAAATATGTATAACACACAAAAAGACATTAATAAGATTAAACATTGACCGTGTTGTTTGAGCTATAATAGATGTCATTTCCCTAAGTTATTTAAAAATTTTGCTAGCGGTGTGCCCTGAAAAGAGGGCAGTATTTCTAATAAGTCACTGATACAGTAAAAGACACTACTCTCACCTTCCATTGCCGGGGGAGCGACAAGGGGCTCCCCGTTAAGCGGGTTGCGTATGGTCGAATCTGGGGAAAAAATGCCGGGATAAAACGGGTCAGTAATGATCATTACGGCGAATTTAGGTGGTCTGCGGGACGAATTGTTAGCAGACCTGTCTAGAGTAGTGTTAGAGGGAAAGGAAACCTAGAAATGATGATAGCACTTTGCTGGGTAATGATGATCATGCTGAATTATAGTATGAATTATAGTATATTTTGAATTATGAATTATAGTATATTATAAATTATGAATTATTAATTATGAATTATAGTATATAGTATATTATGAATTATAGTATATTATGCACTCCACTATTTTGCTCTCCACACATATGGGTGTGTGTGTATTTATATATATTTTATATTTGTAGTAATATAAAACTGTCTATCTATCTATCTATTTTTTTCATCTTCTAATTATATTTGTTATATTAACAATCACGGATACGCATTATATTGAAAAATTTGTAAATAACTACATACTTTTATATTTTTGCTGATATAGTTTCCATGGATACGAAAATATATGTTATATTTACGTTCAAGATATCATATATTGGGAAAAAAAAAAAAAACATGGTGCTTTTCCCGAAATCCGGGATCGACAAAATGCGAAA
>NC_051397.1:26105404-26117904 GCF_015228065.2 Penaeus monodon
AAAAAAAAAAAAAAAAAAAAAAAGGAAAAAAAAAAAAAAGAATAGATAAAAATAGAAGATATATAGATTTAAATTTATATTTTTTTTGTGGTGGATTTTAATAAAAATAAAATAATTATAGAAGATAGAAATAAAAATAGAAGATAGATTTGAAATTATATAGGATAAAAATTTTTAAAATTAAAAATTTTTATAATAATATATTAATATAAAAAATATATATATATAAATATAATATATAACATAAAGAAATATATATTTATATTTTATATCTATACTTTTAAATAATAATTAAAAATATTATATAAAATATATATATATATATATAATATAAAATATAATATTTTATTATTAATAATATATAATTTTAAATATATAATTATAATATATTATAAATATATATATATTATAAAAAATTTAATATATATATAAATATATTTTTGTAAAATCACACGCATGTAAATTTTTATAATATAAATAATATATAATATAAATTTTAATATATATAATATATAATAAATATATATTACATATGATTATCATACTATATCATACCCTAATATTATAGTAATATATATTATATTAGTAATTTAGATAATATATGAATAATATACACACTTTTAAAAATTATCTATATCTATCTATTATCTATCTATCTATCTCTATCTTTATCTATTTATATATAATAATAATATATATATAAAAATATATATAAATAGAAAATAAATTCTCCTTTTCCCTGATATATAGAAAAAATATATAATATAAATAAATATATAGAATAATATAAAAGATAATAATAAATATTATCACACTATATAATTATTATCATCTTACTATTTATCTATCTATCATCTAATATAATCACCAAATAATTTCCTCTCCTCCTCGGGAAAATATTATAATATATTTTTAAAATATAATATATATAATATTTATTATTATATATAAATAGATAAAATATATCACACAAAAAAAATTTACTATCTAAATCAAAATAATCCTATCACTATATTTATAGATAAATATATATAATAAAAATATAAATTTAATTATTTAATATAATTTATTTTCACACACATAATAATATCTATTTTGTTCCTATCTATCATCTATCATTCTATCATTATCTACTATCTCTCTACCTATCTCCCTTTACCTTTTACATCATTATTACTTTAAAGCACATATGTCACACATAAAAATTATCATCACTATATACATCATCATCTACTCCTCCTATATAAAAATATATAAATATAATATAATAATAATAATAAATAAATATAAAATTAAATATAATATAATATATAATAAATTTTAAATATAGAAATAAACATAATGAATAATATCACATACATATAGTTTATCATTCATCGTCATTACTATTCATTATCATTATCTATTATCTAATTCTATAAAAATAAAATAATAATATTATTATATATATAAAATATATATTATATATAAATATATAAAATTAAGGCCGGGGTACCCGAGGGGGTTAGAGCATCGGACTCAACCCGGGCACGACGGCAACGATTTCGGGGGTTCGAGTCACGGCCGGCGCGTGTTCCCGGGAAAGGGAACTTAGCATAGTAAAGAATTCGTTTTCCCCCCAAATACAAAAAAAAGGGTGAAAATGGGGGAAGGGCACAAGTTCTAATTGACCCCTTTTGTAGTAAGACTGCAGACCCTCTATGTGCGAGAATTTCATAAATTAAAAAATGAGCACGGGATTTCCCCTTTTTTTAATTTTTCCCCCAAGCATGGGTTAACTTAGCAGAGGAGATATGTGGAGAATAGGATAAGTCAGGGGGAGAATGAGACTAGGAAGCACTTCGCCGTGGCGAATCAAGATTTGGTTATGATTAAATTTAATTTTTAAAAATCTTTTAAATTTTGTCACTGGTAAGTAGCCAAGGTCCCAACGAAGGTTTGGTACTGCGCGAAGCTAGGGGGTAGGGCAGGGCGGCGGCAACGACAAGGAAGAATGATAACCCCAAGAGTAGTAAGATCGGAAGATAAGAATAATTTAGTGTCGTCGCCGGGGGGAAAAAGTTTGGAGCAAGTTGGAGTCGAAATGAGACCAAGATTTTCCCCTGACTGTGCTTTTAAGGGGGCCTTTGTTTTCTTACAAATACTCTAAGGACTTAAAATCTAGGAGCAATTTTGAAAATTTTGATTCCGGGTTTGATTTTTAAAATATGGCTCCAATTCGAGCCCTTGGGGGGCAATTTGGTTAAAATGACGATTTATTCTGGAATATTTAAAATGTTTCTTGTGATCTGAAAGATTTTTTTCTATTTAAAAGATCCCAGCAAAATTATCATTATATGAAGGAACTTCATTTTCATCAAAAGGTCTGGGTAGTCTTTTACCATTCATAAAGGGGAAAAGTGGGATCCCCAAAGGGAAGAAGGAAGTATTTTAAACAAGAGGGTTTGTCAAAGTGTTTATCCAATGTCCGAGTCGCATCAACAAGCGATTCTTAAGAGAGGATGGGGGGTTTGAGCCTTTCGTAATCCTTTATTTTGTGGGCGGAAGGGGAGAATTTTAACACAGTTAATTCATGTATCACAAAAATTACCCAGACCTGTTATAAAATTTCAGTCCGTTATCAGAGAAAATAAATGGGGGCTGAATACCTATGACAGAAGTCGTGGAAAACATGTAAAACAACATTTGATTTGTTGGGCACTGGGAGGTTCACAAAAACGAGTAAGTATCAATGAAAAAAAAAATAAAGATTCAGCAAAAAGGAAAAAACCTGCAAGTGTCGAAGAGATTTTCAAAAGGAAAGGAATGTCTATTTGCGGGGGGCTGGGTCATTGGTATTTCCTTTGTAAAGGGGGATTGTTACAAGACTAAATGCTAGCAACTTTGCAAAATGACTTGGGGGAAAAAGAAGCGTTGCTGGGCAAATGAATTCCCTTTATACCACATTTTGGCCTTTTTTGTTTCATGGAAAAGAGGAAGGATTCGACCCAAGGATTCAGGAAAATACAATTTTTACGAATCCTAAGCTTTTTTGTCCTATACGAGACTTGTAGCAAAGAGACCGTTAGCACGAGGTAAATTTGACTTACTCAAACATGTTGCTGGGGGGAGGTTTTCTTTCCTTTCTAAGGTTTTAATTAAGGGGCAGATTATATTACGTTGCGCAGCGGTTTCTGTCCCCCGGGGGGGGGCCCCCTGGGAGGTAAGCGGAGCAGCAAGACGGGGAGGTAGCAGAAGAAGGGGGTTTCGGAACCCGGGGGACCTTTAAATTGGGGCCCGGCCCTTTTAAGGGACCCTAAAGGTAGGGCGGCAGTATTACGGGGGTCGGAATTTACCTTGCGGGGGTAAAGGTGGCGGTAGTAGATTCGGAAAGGTGGGGCAGAGAGGGGAGGCTGATGTGCCGGAAAACGATATTTTGCCCCCCGGGTAAAATAAACAATGGGACGTCAAACTCTGCAAAAAAACTTAAATTTGCACGGGCGGTCGTCCATGAGGGCCCCCTTTTAAAATGGACGTGAGGGGGGAATGATCAGTGTGACTTTTATTTTATTCCCAAGATTTGCTCCGAAAGTACGGAGGGCCCAGTGATAAGTAGTTACGGGCCCTCGTATGATGCATTCTCCCCTGAATTTAGGGGGCGATTGCAAACAAGGGGTGCGTTTTTCCCGAAGGCCAGTTTGGTGGATAGCTCGACCCGAGGGGGAGGATCAGTGGGGAGGGCAAAAGGCCCAAACTGAAATCGGGGGAAGGGGTAAGAGGGAGCTAAATAATGTGACTAAGAGTTTAAAGGGCTTTTCTTGCTGTTTACTGCCCAATAGAATAATTTTTTAAGGGAGATTTAAACGGTGTCGCATGGACCCAAACCTTGAAGAAGCATGTAAAAACCCGAAAGGCCCAAAAATTATTTCAATTTTTTTGGTTCTAGGTGTGGAAAATGGCAAGGCTTTAACTTTATCATTGGGGCAAAACCTTAGATGACTAGGTATGGCCCCAAAAATTCAATTTGATTTTAAGAATGACACTTTTAGGTGAATATAACCGAGTTGATAGTATTTAAAACCGATGCGATTTTTTTGTGTCAG
Source organism: Penaeus monodon (assembly GCF_015228065.2). Taxonomy (NCBI): domain Eukaryota; kingdom Metazoa; phylum Arthropoda; class Malacostraca; order Decapoda; family Penaeidae; genus Penaeus; species Penaeus monodon. The sequence goes on from NC_051397.1 coordinate 26,109,487, forward strand.
AAAAGGGGGGGTAGCAAATTAAAAATCATTAAAAACGAGGGCCGAGTTAATTAATCCCGATATCAGTGACATAAACTGCTAAATGTAAGAGGGGAAATTTCAAAAGGGCCCAAAAAAGGCAACTAAAAATAAAGGCCCCTAGAGTCGAGAAAGCCTTTAAAGGCACACCTTTGGCCATAGGGACCGCAGGAAGCCTTTTGCAAAGGGCAATATTTAAAAATGAGGGAAGGAGTGTTGAAGAATTGTCTTCCCCAAAGGGGCGGTCCTTTGGTTTGGGAGTACGTTTTGGGGAATCTTTAAAAAGTTTTTAAAAATCATACTTTATGAAAAAATTAAATTTTGCTCAGAATAGACAAGCTGTATGGGGAAAATGAGTTTCATGGCAGAAAAAAAAAAGGGGGGGGAGCAGGAAATCAAATGCAGAGGGCGTCTGTGAATTATAGGATATTACAGAACCCAGCATTTAAAAGCAATGGGGGCCGGGGGCAGATAAATCGGCCCCGACATTATTATCAGTAAATTATACAAGGAAAGTAAGTTGCAAACCCTTACAAAATTTATCAGGTAATACAAAGCAGTCCATTTTCCGAAGGACAAGAAAGTCATCAGTAGATAGAAACGGAAGAAGTGGTGCAAGCAATAAACTTAGGGCTTTCATTAGCGGCCGGATTTGCAAAGTCGTCAAAAGTGTTTTTTTGCGCAAGGTTTGCGTGATGTGGGTCGTTCGGGGAAACCCGGGGGAGGAGGAGCGCGCGCGAGAGGGGAGATGAACGAGGGGGGGGGAGGGGGGGGGGGGTGGGGGGGAGGAGAGGAAGGAGGTGGGGCAGAGAAGGGGTGACATGGTCATGTGTGACTTCATTTGATTGTCAGGGGGGAAGGGGGCGGTATGCGTCCATAGGAAGAGGAGTCCTTAACAGGTAAATTTGACCATTAAAATAAGTATTTCCCCAGGGGGAGGAAATTCCTGTACGGGGGAAAAAGAAATATGACCCAACAAGAATGTCCCGGGGTAAAATTAGTTCTATAGACAAATTTTGGGGCAAAAATTTATACAAGAGAAAGTTAAGGACTTTTTTGCCTAAATCGATACTATCTCCGTTATCCCGCAAAGGTTTGACCGGGTTGCAAAACTAAAATAATTTAAATTCGCAAAGATCAATGAGAGACCCCGAACAAGAAGACCGGTTAAGAAGAAAATGAGGTTGCCCTTAAAATAGATGGAAGCAATGGGTGAGGAATCATTGGGAGCAACTAGTTGAGAAAATTGAGTGTTACCCGGGATTTTGGCTTGTAGGTTTTTTCCGTGTTGGGTTTTTTGCTTTTCCCCAAAAAAGGGGGGTTTTTGGCGTTTCGGAGCAATTTTGTACGTTTTACCACCTGGGTTGGGAACGCCCAGGGAGCCCATGGATGTGAGCGCGGCCAGATAAGGGCGTACGGAGCGAATAACTGAGTTGGCACCGGCCCTTTGCAAACAGTTTAAACACTACCCCGCCGGGCCCAGTTTTTGGAACAAAGGTTTTTTACGTCTGGAACATGAGGGAGTTAGAGAGGGGGAAAAACTTAGTTTAGTCCCCTATAATTTTTTTTACTCGGGCAGACGTAGGCGGACGATGACCGTTTAAGGAAAATATGTGGCGTCCAAGTGTCAGCTTAGGTTTTATTTCTGATTGGGGATGGTTGTCGCAATTTTAGGTCTGCCTCGATCGTCCTTTAGGGGATTTTTTATGATGCGGGAAAAGACCCGTTCCAGAAAGGCAAAGACAGGCCGCCCGGGGGTGTCTTTTTCCGACCCCGGGTGATATACAAATCGGCAGTTAGGGGACATCTGTGTTTGTAATTTTATTTATTTTTTCAGGGGGGGCAGTGTTAACTTAAAATAAAACTTTCAATTTTCAATATTTAAAAACCCCCCAAAAAAATACTTCAAATATATGTTTACAAAATATATTTTTTTTTTTTTTTTTCAAAATAGTATTTTTTCCCCTGCAGGACATAGGCCGTCTCCAAATTTACTAGAGAGGTTATTTTGGCGACCACCCTTTCCTGTAACAACCGCAGTTCAATGCACTAAGACTTTTTTCAGCGGTAACTTCCCCAGAACGTGATTTACTTTCAAAGGATAGCGTTTCTGCCGTGAGGTCGGCTCGTTTTTACGAGTCGCTATGGGGAATTTAGCTCTGGAGTCCCGGTTTAACCCCTGGCCATCCCGGAGTAGATATACAGGAGGGCTTTAAAAAAATTTGGGAAAAATTTTATAAAAATGAAATTGATATGGAAAAATTTTGTTTCAGGCACCCGAAAATTTTGTACCAAAGGTTTTTAGTGTTAAAATAAACTTTTAAAGCGGTTTTAATAAGCCAAAACAGTTGAAAAACAGTGATCTGAAATTTTCGAGCATCTCTTTTACACCTCAACCAAAGGAAAAATTCTACTTTCGTACTTTTTTTAATTTTTACCAAACAGATTTTTGGCTGGGGCTAAATCGGGGTATAAATGGAGAAGATGATTTCCCCTCCCAATTCATGTAGTACACTTTTCGCCGAGGCCCCGAGCTGGGATGTCATGGTGGGAAGACAGGAGTTTTTCGAGATTTTTTTTTTTTATAGATTTTTCAAAAGGATTTATAATAAGCAAAAGATTGTTTCTGCTCACGAGGGAGCAACCAGCAAAAAAAACCCCCCATTTCCCGATGACAATGGTCATGACCCTTTTCCAGATTTTTCTCTAAAAACAATTGCGCCCTGGGGAGCAACTCTTTTATCCAAATTTATCAAAATTTCAATTTAAAGATCACCCTGTTGGCTGATCTGAGTGCAAAAGCCTAAGGGGCCCCGAGCGGAAAAATTACTTACCCAAACTCCCCCAAAAAAATTTTTGTGTAGAACCCAAGAGTAAGTGTTTTTTAAACCTTTAACTGCGCAAAAAAATCAACGTTTCCTAAAAAATTTAGACCCGCCCTTTCGAGGGTATTTCAAACTTATTTCTTCCCCTTTTATCTCTTTGGGGCATGTACAAAAACTTGTTTCCCGAGCGTCAATTCATGCTTATTTTTTCCAACCAAAAATTTTTCAGAATTTTAAAGTTATCGGCCTGTTTTTGGGGACCCCCGTGCTTAAGGTGCCTGATCAATGATGGCTTTGGCATTTTACCTGCATTAAGATTTCTTTTTGACATTTTAAAACACATTGTACAAGAATTTTTGGGCATATATCAAACCTTCCATAGAATTTTAGTTGCACTTTTCCCAAAAAATTTTAACCTTTTAAAATTAAATTAAAAATAATAATATAAAAATATATATAAATAATATAATAAAAATTATATATTATATATAATAATATAATATAATAGTAAAAATAAAAAATTATAATATATAAAAATATAGAATATATATAAATATATAAAATTTTATAAAAATATAATTATTTAATATATAAAATTTTTATATTAATATATAATATAATTTTATAATATATATTATGAGGGTTTCAAAAAGTTTGGGAAAAAAATGCAAACAAAAACTAGGGAAGGGTTTAGAATCAATGCACCTAAACATTTTTAACAATGTTTTTTTTAAAGGTTAAACATGAACCTATAATGCGGGTAATAATGCAACCCATCATTTGGAATTCAGGAACCCATTAAAGCAACGGGGAATCCCCCAAAACAAGGCCAGGAAACATAAAACTGGTTAAAATTTGGTTTGGGAAAAAAGCAATGAATTGCGCTCGAACAAGTTTATTTTTGACTGCCCCAAAGAGATCAGAAGGGGGAAAAAATAAGATGAAGATAAGCCCCGCAAGGAGGTATCAAGTTATGAGGAAAACGGGGATGTGTTGCGACAGATGAAAAGGGTTTACAAAAACATTAACATCTTGTGGGTTCACACACACAATTGGTGGAGAGTTTTGGGGTAAGTAAGTTTCCGCTCAAAGGGGACCTTAGGTTTTTCACTAGTCAGCAGCAAAAAAAAGGGAGATCTTCAATTTAAAATTTGATCAAGTGGGATGAAAACAGTTTTGCCCAGGGCGCAATGTACTAGTTAGAGTAAAATGGAAAAGGGCAGACCATTGTCATCTGGAATGCAGAGGGGATTTGCGGTTGATAAATCGTGAGCAAGAAAACAAGTACTTGTTATTTTGAATATTTTGAGAAATCTACAAAAAAAAAATCCAGAAAAAAGTCCCGCTTCCCCAGACAAACACCCGTCATGGCGTCGGCAGACAAAAGTGTACTACATGAATCGAGGAAATCATTGCATCCACCCCAAGCCCCCATTTGCTCCAGCGAAATCTGTTGTGTACAAACTAAAAAAAAGTATCGAAAGGGACGAATTTCCATTGGTTTTAAGGTTTAAAAAGAGAGCTTGCGATTTCAGACACATGACTTTCAAAAGAGTGATGGTTAACAGCATTAAAAAATTTATTTTAAACGTAAAACACATTGACAAGAAGTTTAGGGCACGAAATCAAAATCTTTTCCCTATCAATTTAGTTTTGGAATTTTCCACAAACTTTTGAAGCCCTCGTATTAAATATGCCTGAGGTCCAGGGGTTAGAACCTGGACTCCAGAGCTCAATTTCCATAGCGACAGTCGAAAAAAAACGGCCCGACCTCACGGCAAGAAAACGACTACCCTTTTTGAGAATCAAAAAGGTGTGTGGGAAGTTACCGCGAAAAAAGTCTTAGGCATGAACTGCGGTTGTTTATCGGGGAAAGGGGTGGACTGCAAAAAAACCTCTCTAGGAATGGAACAGGCCATGTCCGCGGAAAAAATAGCTTTTTTTGAAAAAAAAAAAAAAAAATATATAATATTAATAATATAATTGAAATATTTATGGGATTTTAATATGAAAATATGAAAGATATTTTAGATTTAAACACGACCTGAAAAAATTGATCAAAAAATACACAGATGTGACCTTAACTGCCGAGTTTGTTATCACCCAGGGCGGAAAAAGACACGCCCCGGGCGTGCCTTTTGTGACTTGCCTTTTTGGGAAAATTGGTCATTCCGCATCATAGGAAAAAACCCCTCAAGACGATCGAGGCAGACCTAGAATTGCGACAACCCGCACCCAGCCATAGGAAAAATACACCTAAGCGACATTTGGGGACGCCCACTTTTTTCCTGAAAGACAGGTCATGTCCGCCTAGCGGCGGCCCGAGAAAAAAGAAATAAAATAGGGGACTAAACTAAGATTTCCCCCGTCATTAATCACCTCATTTCCCAGCGAAACAACCTTGTGTCACAAACGGGGCACGGAAGGATCATTGTTTAACGTTTGAAAAAGGGCACGGTCCCAAAATCGTTATTCGATCCGACTGCCATCATGGCACGCCTCACATCCAGGGCTCCCTCTCGGCGCCCCAGCCCAGGTGGTAAAAAGTACAGTTTTGCTCCGCAACCCCAAGAAAACCCCCATTTTTGGGGAAAAGTAAAAACACCCAGGGAAAAAAACATAAAAGCCAATCCCGGGAAAAAATCCCCTTTCTCAATAGGACCCCTAATGATTCCTCACCCTTTGTTCCATCTTTTTTAAGGGCAACCTGCAATTTCTTTTAAACCGGGCTCTTTTTCTTGGTCTTTTTGGGATTTTTGGGGAATTTCGAATATTATTAGATTTGAAACCCGAGTAAAAACCCCCTTTTGGGGGAAACGGGAGATAAGTATCGTTTTAGCAAAAAAGTTTTTAACATTTCTTTGGTAGTAAATTTTTGCTCACAAGTTTGTCGTAGTAGAATCAAATTTTTCCCCCGGGAAATATTTGGGTGGGTCATGATTTCTTTTTCCCGTACGGGAATTTCCCCCCCTCGGAGTAAAGCTACTTTTAAGGGTCAGAATTTACCGTTAAGGACCCCCTTTCCTAGGGACGCATACCCCCCCCTTCACACCCCCAAATGACAATCATGAATCACACATGACCATAGTAAACCCTTCTTGCCCCTCCCTCTCCTCCTCTCCCCCACCACCCCCCCCCCCCCCCCACCCCCCCTCGCTTATCTCTCTCTCGCTGCCCCCCCCCCCCCGGTTCCGATACCGACACCAATCACGAAACCTTGCGCCAAAACACGTTGACGATTTTGCAAAATCCTGGCCCGTAATGATAAGCTCCAAAGTTTATTGCTAGGCTACCATACTCTTCCGGAATTTCTATCTACTGATGATTTTCTTGCCCTTCGGCAAAGGAGGTTTTGAATTACCGATAAATCTGAAAAGGTTTTGGCAACTTACTTTCCTTGTATAAATTACGAAAAATGTAGGGCCGTAAATGACCCGGCCCATTGATTAATGCTGGGTTCTGTAATATCCTAGAATTCACAGAGCCCACTCGAATTGTTTTTCCCTGCCCCCTCCCCGTTTTTCGCCATGCAACATCACTTCCCTATGACGAGCTTGTCATATTTGAAAAAAAAATTTAATTTTCATGAAGGTAGATTTAAAAAATAACTTTTTAAAAAATTCCCCAAAGCACCCAAACCAAAGGCCCGCCCCCTTCAAAAAGACAAAATTGCTTCAAACTCCATACCCTCAAAAATTTTCAACTATTGACCTTTCTAAAGGCTTCCTGCAGTCCCCATGGTCTGAGAGGTGCCAATTACGGTTTTTCGATTATGGGGCCTTTTTTTTTTTGTATGCCCTTTTGCCTTTGCAACCCCCCCTTTCATTTAGCAGATTAAAGTACTTGCATATCAGGGTTTAAAACAATCAGGTCCCCTATTTTAGATGATTTTTAATTTTCTAAACCCCCCCTCTGAAAAACGAGAAAAATCGCATCGGTTTTTAAAACTACAACTGGGTAAATATTAAACCCAAAGTGGATTCTTCAAATCTAAGTTGAAATTTGGGGCCCTACCAGTCATCAAAAGGGAGCACCCAAGATCAAAGTTAAAGCCATTTCCCACTTTTCCCCAAAATAAAAAAGAAAAAATTGAAATAATTTTTAGCCTTTTAGGTTTTACAGCCCTTTATTTAAGGTTTTTGGGCCAGCGAACCCCTTTTAACTTCCTTTAAAAAATTTTTCTATTGGGGGAGTGAACAGCAAGGAAAAAACCCCATTTAAAAAACTTAAGTCACATTATTAAGGGTCATCTTTGCCTTTTCCCCATTTTAGCTTTTCCTTTTTTCCTCACACGACTCAACCCCGGGCTGGAGCATAATCCACCAGAAAAATGGGCCCTTTGGGAAAAACGCAGCCCCTTTTTTTTGCAAGTCGCACCCTCAATTTTAGCGGAGAAAGCTATCATAGAGACCTGGGGAATACTGTATCACAGGGCCCTCCGCACTTTGGAGCTAATCTTGGGATACAAATAGAAATCACAGATCATTCCCCCCCCACTCCATTTTAAAAGGTGGGGCCCTCTGGACGACCGCTGTGCAGAAGTTTTTTGCAGATTTTACGTCCCATTGTTTATTTACCCGGGAAGCAAAATCGGCCGAAGCCCCCCATCCGCCTCCCTCTCTGACCTCCAAAAAAAACCCTCCTGAATCTACTACCGCCACCCTTTTCCCCCGCAAGGTGAAATTCCTTGACATTGCACCCATCTTGTAATACGCCCGCCTACCGTTTAGGATTTCGGGGACGAGCCGGCCCCACATGTTTAAAGGTCCCCCTTTTTGACCCCCTTCTTTTGCTACCCCCCGTCTTTCGCTCCAGCGTACCCCCCATGGACCCCCCCACGGGGGACGAGACCGGCTGGCAAAGTAAAATAATCGCCCCCAATTCAAACCTTTGAAAGGAATGAAAAACCCCCCCCTGCAGACTTTCGAGTAAGTCAATTGTACCTCGAGTAAGGTCTCTTTTCTACAAAAATCTCGATATAGGGCAAAAAAGTTTAGGATTCGTAAAAATTGTATTTTTCCCGAACCTTGAAGGTCGAATCCCCCTCTTTTCCATGAATCGAAAAAAAGCCAAAATGTGGTAAGTAAGGGAATTCACTTTGCCCCGCAACGCTTCTTTTTCCCCCAAGTCATTAGAAAGTTGCTAAACATTTCATCTTTTAAGCAATGCCCTTTTTACAAAGGGAAAAACCAAGACCAGCCCTGCAAAAGACATTCCCGATTTTTTTTCCCGAAAGTCTCTTTCGACACTTGTCAGGTTTTCCCCCCTTTTTTCAAGAAACGTTATTTGTTTTCATTGAAACTTCACTGTTTTTTTTGAACCCGCCCCGTGCCCAAAAAATCAGAAATTTGGGTTCACATGCTTTCCACGATTCTTTCATAGGGATTAGCCCCCCTTATTTTTCATGATAACGGGACTGAATTTCAAACAAGGTCAGGATAAGTTTTTTTGATTTTCATGAATTAACTGTGTTAAATTTTCCTTACCGCCCCCAAAGTAAAAGGTATTACAGAAAGGCTCAAAAACCCCATCCCCCATTAAAGAATCGCTTTGATGCGACATCGGACATATGGGG
>NC_051397.1:26138977-26143977 GCF_015228065.2 Penaeus monodon
TTCCCGGGGCCCCATGAGGGAATTCAAAGCGGGTAAATTTCAGTTAAGGTACCCAAAATACAGAGGAAAAAGACTGAAAGATATGCGTCTTCCTCAAATTTCATCAAAGACGACAAGTCGGAACGATCAACACGATTAAAGGGTTTAGGTATCCCCCAAATTTAAATTTTTTCACAAGTTAAGCTCAACAAAAAAAAAAACTTTTAAAGTGATAAAACAATAGGAGTCGCGATGCCCAAAAGGGAACATAGAACGGTTATAAAAAATTTTTTGTGTACGAAATACTTCCTCCACAATAATATAAAAGAAAGTAATGAGAGAAATCTCTAGGATGCTTTTTAAATTGCATATAAAAGCCACAAAAAAAATTTTCTCCCGTCTTCATGTTCGGCTTTTGTTACGGGGGAGAAAAAAATCTCCATAATTTAAAAAACGCGTCACTCATCTAAATTCCGATATAAGGGGGAAAGGACGTTCCCAATCCAGGTCCTTCTGGAGTCTCCTCAGGTATCATTAAAGGGAAATTTTGCCTCTCCTAAAAAAATGTTTCTTACAAATTTTAAACAACATACCCTAAAAAATTGCCTTTTACACATAAAAAAAATAAATACATTTTTTTTTTTGTAAAAAATTAAAAACAGTTTAATTCTACAAAGGGGCCCCTTTTCTCTGCGTGGGCTCAAGATTGGGTTTTTAGACTGTCTTTTGTAAGTATAATTTAGACAAAATTTTTTCCAAGCTTCGTGGCCTATAAATTTCTTTGAAGGGTAAGTAAAAAGGGTTTTTGTTTCAAAAGATCTTCGGGGACGTTTGCATGAAAAGTCTGCTCACTGCATATTAAAAATGATGCAGGGTTTCCGACATTTCTTATTCGGACCATCCCGCCCATAAATAATAAAAATTAAGTATTTTAAATATGTCTTAAGCCGCGAATTCCCCCATAGTACTAAAAATTTTACCCGCGTTATCCGAAAACTTTATTTTTGCGTATCACCTCACCCTGCTTCGGTGTTAAAAAAATTTTCTCTCGTTTTTTTCTCTACTAAGGATTTTTTGAGAAAAAAATATTTCAAGAAAACGCAATCATTCCTTTCTATCACAGATTTCCCTTTTGTCCCGCATATGCTGAAATTACAGGTTTATCATAAAAATCACCCCTCATTTTCGAACTATAAAAGATAATTTTAACACATTTTAAATTTTGTGGCGAAACGAACTATTAAAATTTTTACTTGATTCGTATCCCCCCCTTTTCCTTGGAGTCTCATTTGTTTCCTTTTTGGTACAAAAAACAACACTCAAGTTTTTGCCAGGCAAAAATTTAATATGAGAAAACAATTTTGACCTACATGACTCCCTTCCCCTAGAATGGGTTTACTCATTAAGGATGAATGTTTAAGAGATAATAATATAATACACACAAAAAATCGCCAACAATTTACATTTTTCATTCTTTTTTTATAGGTTTTAATTTTAATCTAATTTCTATATTATTATATTTAATTTTTTTTCGTCCCCTGTAACAAAAAAAATAAAATTTCTGTATAAAAACCAGTACCATTTTGCTTTCACATCACAAATTTTTATTTATTTAATCAAAATTTAAATCATATCCATACGTCGATATAATTTTTGCTAACACCCCCCTGTTGGGTGTGATATATTATTTATAATATAATATTTTAAATAATTTTTATATATATATTTTATATATTAATATATAATTTTATAATATAAATTTTATATATATATATATATATATATAATATATATATATTATATATAATATATATATATATAATATATATATAAATATATATCTGTATGTGGTGTTTTTTGGGGTTTTGTGTTTGTGTGTGTGTTTTGTGTGGGCGGTGTGTGTGGTTTTGGGGGTGTGGTATATAATATATATATATATATATATATATATTATATATATATAAATAAAATAAATAATTTAAAATAATTATATATTATAATATATAATATAATATATAATATGATGTATATAATATATATTATATATATAATAATTAAATTATATATATAAATAATATATATATATATATTGTATATATTAGTATATATATATATATAATTTTATATATATATATATATTTTAATATAAATATTATTATAATTAAAATTTTATTATTTATATTTAACTATGCGATGAAGAGGATCATGTCTGCTTATTGTTAGAAAAAACACAACAACACACACACACGCACACACACACACACACACCACACACACCACCCCACAACAGCACACGCATACACATACTATAACGGGTATAGAACCCTATTACATTGGCTTGCAGGGGTAGTTATACTTGTTAACGGCTTGACTCTTTATTTCTGAGAGTTGATACCACGCAGTATAAAACACACAAGACATGTCTAGTTATAATCGGGCTGCGCGGAGGTCACGGTCAGCTGCCCGGAGAGAGGGCGGAGCTGACCTTAGTGCGGTGGTAGTTTAGCACGAACTCCCGGTCAAACGAGGTCAGATATAAAATGTGACCTCCGCCCTCGCTGAACGGGTGGTTCTTATTTGGGACATTTGGATCCACGTGGAAAACAGCCACGTGGTCCACTGGTAATAGAAATAGAATTATCCACATCCTGTAACAGAAATAGTATTATCCACATCTTATATTGCTCGGCCACCTACTCGCGCCTCGCCCTCGAGGCGCCTTCAAGGGTGACCTAACTTGGCTGGTCGTCTCGTTCTCGTGCGTCGTCCTGGTTCAACTTCGTGGCTGCTCGTCCATGTTGTCCTCATCCTCCTGGTCCTTGGTGTAATCTACTCGTCCTCGATATTCACACGTCCTCGAAAGTCTCGCACAAGTCCTCCTTGACTTCGGATTCGTCCTGACCTCCTCGTAGTCCTGGCCCAGGCTAACTCGGCGGCGTCCTCGTCCACACGTCCTCACAGATCTCGTCCAGGTCCTTCTTGCGTCCACACGTCCTCGTAATCTTCGTCCGGATCTACGGGCGTCGGGGCAGGGGCGGCATCTCGGGGCGGCTGATATCTGCGCTACGAGCTCCTGGAGTTGACCGGATCTGCAGGCGTCCGCCAGGCACAGCATTCTGGGGCGACTGGTACCTGCGGCAAAGGTGCTGGTTCGCTGGATCTACGGGGAGTCTGGCAGGCAACGCCCGTCCACTACACTGGGACGGCTTAACACATTTTCTGACGAAAATCCTGGTCCGTGGGCCTATGGCGATCTTCGATGACGTCCTTCTCACAGCATCCTAAGGGTCCTCCCTCGGTGCCGTATCGGTCCGACTGCAATATAAAGTCGGGGAGCCAGATCATACACGTAAGGGCCAGAGTAAGAGAAAAAGAAAGGCAACAGAGAAGATGGGGTGGTAATTACCACTAGCCGGTTATTCATAACAATTTACGGTTTTTAATGTTGTTTTAACTTATTTTCGTCTTTTTTTTTCATTTTGTGTTTTATTTTCACAAAGGTAAAGAAGAAAATAGAAGAGGGAGATGTCAGTAGCGGTCCGCATAGACCTATTTGAACTACCAACCATCTCTGATAGATATGAGAATAGATAAGGGAACGACATCGGCGATCCGCGATGATCTATTTGAACCATAGTCGTCACACAGATAAGAAATAGATGTAACTTGTACTTTATGTACGAACCACTCGTCACGATGGACAAAATTGCGGGCTAAAGAGATACATAATAAATCTTTACGCCGGCACTAAGACAGCAACCAGCCTTATTAATGAAAAAGGGTCAGTGTCTTTTGTCCTGCGTGTGTGAGTGAGGTGAAGGTGTGTGTGTATGCGTGTGTGAGTGACAGCTAGCGTTAATGAGAGGGAAGGCGAGTGACCTCACACAGAGAATGAATCACAAACACGAATATTAGCGACAGAATGTACGCATGAATGAATGGTGACATGAAAAAAATATTCGCCAATTTTTTTTTTATCAAGCAAATCTTCTCGGGGTCAGAAATCTGAACTGCCGAGGTACATGTCTAGCTTTGCACGTCAGACTTCAATAAAACTCAATAACGGGGGGATCCTATACCCAAATGCCGTATATGACTGAAGCGACTCGAGCCAGGAATATAATATCCTGCTCTCTTCTGCGTATCTGTAATGGGCGCTCGCAAAATTCCCGAAGGATATATAAATTTTCACGAATCACACAAACGCTTGGGGGTACCCAAAACATGCAAGCGACTTCAAGAGGGTGAGAAAGGTGTGATTAATAAGCGAATAATGATTCTAGCTTAAACCCTAGTCCTACATTAATTAACGGACGTAACCGCGGGTCACACCAACTCAAAGGGAGCCGAACGAACGAATAACTTCGGTTTATTGCACCTACTCTCGAACGACGGAGCGCAGATCTATTAGGCGTTTACGCAACCCCGGGGCAATATCGGGCAATCCTGTGCACTATGATATGGGGGAAGATCCTACGCTATATCCAAATAATACAATTTTGTTACCTGCTTCGCTCTAGCGCCGATAGAACGTGTCACCAAAAAGCAATGTAACAATGATATGTTTGCTTCCAAATTAGAGGGAACCAAGTGGTCATCTGACCCTACCCACGCCGCCACCGACCGGGAAAAGAGAAAGTGAGGTCAGGTCAAGACAGGAAAATAACCTTTTTCTAATCCAAAGTGACCGCAAAAGAAAGAAAAGGGACGGTCAGGTCGGGGGCGAGGGTTAGGAACGAGATAAAATGAAATGATATTCGTGATAAGATAAAATCACGAACGCGTTAAATTCGTTGCAGATGAAACAATATAAATCTCTAAAAACGAGAGAAAATAATTAATTACTTAACTAACGAACGATATTCATGTTTATTGATTGCATACTCGATCACACGGAAATGCGATCTGAGGTGAAAGAATAGTGGAGAACGTGCCATTTGCTGTCCTTAGCACCTTTTAACCCAACAAAAAACAACGGCTTAACACATGTATGGGAGAAGAAGGGAAAAGAAATAAGAAAG
>NC_051397.1:26151477-26156477 GCF_015228065.2 Penaeus monodon
TGTGTGTGTGTGTGTAAGTATGCCGCGATGGTCCAGTGGTTAGAGCACTGGACTCCGACTCTCGCGGTCCCGAGTTCAATTCCGCGCCGCGGCAGTCGTAAAAATGCCTGGGCTTTGACTGCTGTCTCGAGCCCGAGAAAGCGACATATCGCCTTGAGAAGTCAAACGAATATATATATATATATATATATATATATATATATATATATATATACATATATACATCTTCTTCTTTTAACGGTAGGTTCATGTCTGAGCCGCCGTGGTCACAGCATGATACTTAATTGTAGTTTTCATGTTGTGATGCTCTTGGAGTGAGTACGTGGTAGGGTCCCCAGTTCCTTTCCACGGAGAGTGCCGGTGTTACCTTTTTTAGGTAATCATTCTCTCTATTTTATCCGGGCTTGGGACCAGCACTGACTTGGGCTGGCTTGGCCACCAGTGGCTTGGTAGGCAATCGAGGTGAAGTTCCTTGCCCAAGGGAAACAACGTGCAGGCCGGTGACTCGAACCCTCGAACTCAGATTGCCGTCGTGACAGTCTTGAGTCCGATGCTCTAACCATTCGGCCACCGCGTCCCCATATATATACATACACGTATATATATATGCATATTTATATATATATATATATATATATATATATGTATACATATATATATACATATGTATAAATAATATATATATATATATATATATATATATATATATATATATATATATATATATATATATATATATATATATGAATATATATATATATATATGAAGGAACTGTAGATGTTGGAGGATACAAAATATCAAATCTAAGGTACGCCGATGATATAGTTTTGATTGCCAGCAGTATCACTGAACTACAACAGCTACTAGATAAAGTTAGAGAAGCAAGCAAAAAGGCTGGCTTGTTTCTTAATGCCAAGAAAACTAAGATCATGAAGATTCAAAGATAACCGGCAATGAACAATGATGAACATGTTACAATCAATGGAATGGTTGTGGAAAATGTGAAAGAGTTCACTTATCTTGGAGCTGTTTTAACTAATACATATGATGATTCACCGGAGATAAAAAGAAGAATTACCATTGCCAAAAACGCCACAGTTGCTCTCAATAACATCTGGAAAGACCGAAGCATTACCTTACAGACAAAGCTGAGGTTATTGAACTCATTAGTTTTCCCAATTGCATCATATGGTTCTGAGTGTTGGGTGCTGAAGAAGATAGACAAGAAAAAGATCAATAGTTTTGAAATGTGGTGTTACAGACGAGTACTGCGTATTAACTGGACAGAGAAGAAAATGAATGATGAAGTGCTGAGAAAAATAAATTGTAAAGACCGACTGTTGGACATCTTGAACAAAAGGAAATTAAAGATTATTGGTCATGTGATGAGAAGTAAAAGTATTAAGAAAAACTTGCTGACAGGGATGGTGATAGGAAACAGAGGAAGAGGCAAACCGAAGACAAGACTGAGCGACAACGTCAAAGACATTTGCGGGTTGTTGATGGTACAAGTGGAAAGAAAGGCGCGGGATCGAGTTGAGTGGCGAAGGATGGTGGAGAGGTCCACGGCTGCTCAAACATGAGCATACCGTTATTGATGATGATGATATATATTTATACATATGTATATATATATATATATATATATATATATATATATATATATATATATATATATATATATATATATATATATATTTCTGGTCTATGAAATAATATGTATAATTAGCATTAATCACACTCTGAATGATTTCGAAACCCACCAAACATTCAGTGAAGTGTTTGTGGCATGAAATTAATCATATAGGAATACTGTGTGTCCTTTAGACGTAGTTAATTTGATCTCCATTATGAAATTTACTGTATATTTGTTTGGGAGAATCAAATTGTTATGATTAAGTTGATGATAGTACGTATTATTTATCATTTACTTGTAAACCATATTTTGTTAATTGCTTGATTTCATCATTAGAATGGTAAATATGAACATGATAAAAACAAAATCAAATGTAACAATGATATTAATAATGAGAATGAGGATAATAAATATACAACACATTCTATGTTATCTTCATCGTTATTATCAGTATCGTTGGTATTATAAACATTATCTTATTCATCATTTTTGTTATATTTATTATTGTTGTTATTTCATCAGTATTTATGTTTATTCTATACTCACTCAATTGCAAGCATTAATTAAAGGCAAAGTGGTTCAATATACTGAGGAAAACATATTTGATTATAAAAATGGTAATCATATGCCGAATAAATCTGACATTAATATTGACCTCCTTAATAATTATGAAAATGAGAATTCATCTTCGAGCCTAACGCTAGTGTCATATAAGAACAAAGCTCAGCGGGATGGTAGACATGATTATTTTCCTAAAAATGAAGATCACATCATTTTTCCTGTTACTGCATCTTCATGTCCCAGATGATGAGGGACCAACGCTCTCCAGTGCACTCAAGATGCAGCATCCCGGCACATGCGAATGGACCGTAAGAGTCGGCCCACGGCAGAAGACTATCAAATTACCCATCGCGAAGGGTTACGATCATCGTAACGGGCTTTCCCTAATAGCCAACGCGGTGTTCTTGCGCCGGATTGCGAGGCGGGCGGAGGCTGGCGTGCGGGTCTCGGGGGCCCTCCGCTGCGTCTCGCTCAATTAACTTTTTCTCTACATTTGGGAGACCCACTTGGAGCCCGTTCACTCACTCGCTCGTACGCTCAGACGCAGGCACTTGGAAGTAGCTTGTGTGGTTTACAAGTGCATATCGTTAGTTGATAAATTACACACCCATGCTCGCACTCATGAATAAGAAAACGTGAAAAAATTACATATAGATCTAGACACACACATGCGCTTAAAAATTTTATATAATAATATATATATATATTTATATAATATAATATATATTATATATATATAAAATATATAGTATATTATATATCATTATATATATATATATAATATATATAAAATTTTATATAATATATATAAAAATAATAATAATATATTATATATATAATTAATTACACACACACATATTAGAGAGAGACCCACCCTTTACCGTTTAGATTAAATTTCAATATAAGCAAACCCCAGGGGATGCACACAAACCGTTTTTTTGGGGGTGTGTGTGTGTGTGTGTGTGTGGTGGTGTGGTGTGGGTTGTGTGTGGTGTGTGTGTGTGTGGGTGTGTGTGTGTGTGTGGTGGTACGCATTCAGCACATATATCCCCAACCCCCCCGGGATTTGAATATTTTGGGGTAAGTAAACCTAGATCGGTAGTGGGATTTATATAGATATGAGGGGGTTTTGGAACCCACCAATATATTACCTAAAAAGAACAATAAAAGACCCGTTTTCAGATGTCAATTATGCCAAATCGTTTGTCAAAATGATCGATGATGGCCGAATATAATTTGATATGATACATCCCCCACAACACACCAAAATATACACACACATCCAATATAAGGTGGAGTGTGTTGGGGTGTGTGTGTGTGTGTTTTGGTTAGAGGAGGGTAGATGATAAAAATGCACGCATGGTGTGTGTGTTTGTGCGTATAATCAAATATATACTTCCTCATCCTTGCTCTCTCTTTTGAATATCATTAATAAACCCAAAAAAAAAAAGAAAACCTTGAAACGTAGGCAATTAGGTCGCCCTATTTTCCGGCCGAAATTAAAAAATCCCTGTTTTAATTTAAAGGGGGGCAATTTTTATATTTTATTCATTTTTATGAGAAAACACGTGATTGGTTTTGAATAAATAGGAAACTGACCATGCATGATTAAAATGTTAAAATTTATCATTTTATTTTTTTGTTTTCATTATATTAAAATAGCAATATACAAAATACAAATCATATCGCACACACCCCACACACACAACCACACACAAACACCCCACCACACACACACACATTAACAAACCATGCACTAACATACAACACACCACACACACCAACACACACACCCCACACACACCCCACACATGTTAAAATTATATAATATATAAATATTATTATATAATAATATATATATATATAATATATAATAAATGTATGTATTTAATATATAAAATATATATTATATATATTAAAATATATATATTATATATATTTTACACATGTGTGTGTGTGTGTTTGTCTATACTTTATCTAATTTTCATCTACTATTTTCTTAAATTTTTATATAAATTTTTTACAATAGAAAAATATTTTGTATTAAAGAATATTAATCAGAGAAAAAAGAAAAGGGTTAATATTACAGCAAAAAAGATGATAGTATCAAATAACAAAAAATAAAAATAAAAATAATAAGTAGC
Organism: Penaeus monodon; assembly: GCF_015228065.2. NCBI lineage: Eukaryota > Metazoa > Arthropoda > Malacostraca > Decapoda > Penaeidae > Penaeus > Penaeus monodon. The sequence goes on from NC_051397.1 coordinate 26,155,820, forward strand.
TACTAAAACAAAATAAAAATGATAACAAAAAATAGTAATAAAAAAAAATTAGAAATAATGATAATAGATAAATGAATAATGTAATATAAAATAATTAATAATTTAAAATTTAAAAATAAAGATAATAATATTAATATTTAAAAATGTAATATATAAAAAATAATAATAATATAATATAATAATAAAATAAAATAATGAAATAATAAAATAAAATAATAATAGTAAACAACAACAAAAAAAATAATAAAATAATAATAATAATAATAATAATAATAATAATGATAATGATAATAATAATAATAATAATAATAATAATAATAATAATAATAATAATCAATGATAATAATAATAATAAAAACAATGATAATAATAACAATGTTACTAACAACAACAACAACAACAATAATAACCATAGCAATAATAATAACTATCATACTTATTAGCATTAATACTGTTATATTTGTTTTGTTATTGTTATCATTGTTATTCTCATTAATAAGATAAATAGTAATGATAGTAATAATGATAGTAACATTAATAGTGGTAATTATAATAACATTGATTATAATAAAATAGTAATAAAAATAATAATAGGGATGATAATGATAATGATGGTAGTAATAAAAAAATAATAATAATGATAATAATAATAATAGTA
>NC_051397.1:26161477-26173977 GCF_015228065.2 Penaeus monodon
CTATATATATATATATATATAGTTCTATATATCTATATACACATATATAATATATATATATATTCTATATATATCTATATATTATCTATATCTATAATATATGTAGATATAGTATCTATCATATATATATATATATATATATCTAATATATAATATATATATATATATTATATATATTACTACATATATTGTACATTACATACACACACACACACAGCACACACACACACACACACACACCACACCCTCACGGCTACGGCTATTAGATACAGGTGAAATTAATATCTTACATCAAAATACACATTTCATTATAGGAAAACTAAATAATTACACGAAGATGTGGTTGTAAAGCAGCACTGTAAAGAGTGGACTGCCCTCTTTTCGAATTTCTGTCGATCCACTTTCAGGAATGCAGCAGTTTTTTTTTTTTTTTTTTCCATATAATGCATATCGTGAACGGAAATATAACTATAATATCATATCCATGGAAATAATCAGCAAAATATAAAGTAATGTTTGTAGTTGTTTTACAATTTATTTCAATATATGCGTATCCGTATTGTTATATAACAGATATAAATCGAAGATAGAAAGATAGATAGATAGAATAATAGACAGATTTATATATACAATACTAATATAATACACACACCCCATATTGTGGAAGAGCAAATAGTGAGTTCATAATATACTATAATTCATAAATATCCTATAATTAATATATTCATATTAATAATTAATTCATAATTAATAATCCCATTCATAATATAATTCATAATTTTAATATACTAATAATATTATAATATCTAGAATAATATAATATTTATAATATACTATTAATATTAATTCATAATTAATAATTCCTAATTTTATAATATCTATAATTCATATTCATAATATACTATAAAGCATACTAAATTCGCATGATCATCATTACCCAGCAAGTCTTATCATCATTTCTCAGCTTTCCTTTCCCTCTAACACTACTCTATACAGTCTACTAACATTCTGTCCCCGCAGACCACCTAAATTTCGCCGTAATTATCATGACTGACCCGTTTATCCCGGCATTTATTCCAGATTCGGCCATCCGCAACCCGTTTAGCTGTGGGAGACCTTGTCGCTCCCCCGCAATGGAAGGTGAAGTATGTCTTTTCTGTAATCAGTGACTTATTAGTAATCTCTCCTCGAGGCACACCAGCTAGACAAAATTATAAATAACTTAGGGAAATGACTCCTATTTATAGCTCAAACAACATGGTCAGATGTTTCAATCTATTAATGTCTTTTGTGTTGGTGTTTACATACACAACACATATATATATAATATATTATATATATATATATAATAATATATATATATATATTAGATTATATAATTATTATAGATATACATATATATATAATATATATATATATAATATATTATATATAATATAAATATATATATATATATTTGTGTGTGTGTGTGTGTGTGTTGTGTGTGTGTGTGTGGGTGTGTGTGTGTGTGGTGTGTATGTGTGTGGTTGTGTGTGTGTGTTTGTGGTGTGTGTGTGTGCGTGTGTGTTTGTGTTTGTGTTTTGTGTGTGTTGGGGGTCATTGTTGAGAAAATATATTTGTCTGCTCCGTTAATTGAAATTCAGCCAATAATTTTTCACGAATGAAAACCTATCTACTATAATGGATTCTCCTTTTGATGGAAAACAAGACATTCAGGTTCTAAATACCGCCATTCAAGAAAATGTTTGGGTATGGCTACCAAGGACATTTACATCAAGGGATCACATAAACATGTTCTAGATGATTTGAATGCTAAACACGCCATATTAATCACACATGAATTTTAGTCCGCGGTTGTCTACATTGTTTTATTTAACAATTTTCCTCGTGAATTTTTTTTTCCTTTCATCTTTTTTATAGAAAACCTACCTACAGTGGCCTCTCTACAAAATTTTTTATTCTTATATCCCAACTAAAATAAATGTAACCTAGTGTCACTCTTGGATAATTTAGAAGCATTCAAAAATTCTAGAATTATTTCATTTTCCCACCAAGAAGTGGATTTATTTACAACATTTCTTACGATGACATGAAGTTTTCTTTAAATTTCCATTATAATAACTTAAGAAATGAATCTCTTCTGAACCCACTCTCTGTATCTTCAAGTAGAACCTTCTTAAAAAAATTCCTTTCTACGCATAATTACGACTTTTGGATCTTCTCAGTCATATTTAGACCTAAGCATAAAAACCTGGGGGGGGGGAAAAAAAAAAAAAATGCCTTTGGATATGGAAATAAACCTAAATCGTAATGAATACGTAATACGCGTTTTGAACTGCCGGCTTTTTGCATGACGGCGCTTGAGTTGTGATTATTTTCAGTGATATTTTCCTTTTTTGTCAATTTGAACTAAACATCATTGTAACCACTTTAACAAGTTTTCCTTTATTATATGTGTTTCATATATTAGCTGTGCATTAATTGTTATATTTTGTTGCATGTAATGGGAAATTCAGATTTTGATTGGTTTTGGTGATTAATTTATTGTCTTTATTTCACTCATAATTTACATATGCCAACAATTTCTGGCCATGCTACATAATAATTCCTTTGATAATGTAAATCTTGGGATTTAAAAGTATTTTGTAGAATTGACTTATGGATAGTCTCCATGATTTATGCGATATTAGTTTACTATAATAATTCTTAATCTTTAGATTAACTACATTAATAAATAATATCCTTAAATTAATCATAGACTCTATTATGTTTTAAAGAATTGTATAAGATTTGATATGTAATGATTTTGTATATAAGCATGTTTAAACAAAAGGATAATGTTCTGAATCCTCTTTGCAGTTTATACACACTGAAGTTTAGTGTTACACACTTGAAACGTTTGTATTTTTTAGAATAAAAAGAAGAAAGAAGTTACGATGTCTGTTAACACTGGCCCTGAAATTTATTATATAAATATATATATACACATATATTATACATATATACATATATATATATATATATATATATATATATATATATATAATATATATATATATATATATATATTATATATGTATGTATATATAAATATATACACACATATATACATATATCTACATATATATATGTATATATATATATATATATATATATAATATTATATATATATATATATATATTATATATATATATATGTATTTAATACATATATGTATATGTATTTATACACACCTCTATTCATAATTATATATATTATATATATTATATATATATATAAATATATATTATATATATATATATATATAATATTATAAATTATATTAGTGATTCGGTTTTTACGCACGGACTCCCTCTAAGGGGTAGGCAGTACTTCTTTCGAAGGACTTCGGTTTGGTATTTGGCAGGCGTTACCCCGAGGGTTTTGCCCTTCCTTTTAATCTGGCGCGGTTTTTAAAGCACGTTCGCTGGGGGGACCCACCCTCATGGTCTTTCCAGCCGCGCACTTTTCTGTTTAAAAGCTTTAGGGGCCAAAAAATAAAAGTACATTTCACATTTAATAAGGTTTTTGTGTGTTTTTTGTTTTACTTGTTATTTTTTAAAAAAAAAAAAAAATTAATAATAAAAATAATAAATGCTACTTATAAAAATTAAAGAAAATTTTTTGCCTTTTTATATTAAAGTGTGCCCGCCTAACCAAAAAAAAATTTTATCTTTCAAAAACAACAAACTTTTTAATGAAATTTTTAAAGGGAAGATGATTTTCCCCCGCCCATCAATAGGTTTTTTCCCTCGGAGTGACCTTCATTATTAATAAAGGGGAAAATTTATCCAAATTGCCTGAAACAAAGGGGGGGGAGCTAACTTTCCCCAAATAGCAGGGAAATGTAAAATGTGTAGCCCCCTTTTTCCGGGGTTTTGGCCAAATTTGGTTTCCCCCTTTAAATGATAAATTGGTTTTTTTTTGTCGTTTTCCTGCTGCTTGTTTTTTGCCGTTGGGTTTTTGGGGGATTTTCAATTTTTGATATCGTCAACATCAACCCTTTGTTTCGTCCTTTATTATTTTTACCATAATGATCAATATTTATTATATAATATATATATATATATATAAAATATATATATATATAATATATATATTTTTATTTTTTTTTTTTTTTTTTTTTTTTTTTTTTTTTTTTTTTTTTTTTTTCTTTTTTTTTATCGATATTATCTTGTTTAAAATTAATTATTATATATGTTATCATTGTTTATTTTTATTATTTTATTATTATTATTATTATTTTTTTTTTATTATTATTTTTTTATTATTATTATCTTATTTTAATTACTATTATTATTATTATTATTATTATTATTTTAAAACTTTTTTCTTTTAAAATCTGCTAATTTTAAAAACAAAAAAGGGGCCTTCCCCAAATTTTTTTTTATCAATATTTCTTTTCATTAATTTTAGTTATTATTGGGTTTTATTTTTTTATTTTTTATTATTTTTATTTTTATTTTAAATTTTTTCTTATTAATTTTTAATTATTTTTATTATTATTTGTTTTTAATCTTAATTTTTTTCCCCCGGGCCAATTTTAAGGCCCGGGTTTTTTTAAATTGGGTTTTTTTCAAAAAAATTTTAAAACCGCAGGCCCGGGTGGGCAAAACTCAACCCTCCTTTTACCCCCGGCCGGTTTTGACAAAAAGGGAGGTAGGTTTTTTTTGGTTGGTAACCCCCGTTGATTTTTCCCCCTTCCCGCCTTTAATCCCGCCCCCTATCTTTTTTGAGAGGCCCCAAAAATTTTTATCCCCATTTCCCGATTTATTATCCCCCAATCTCCAATTCATCCATTCCCCTCCGGGATTTTACAAACCACTTAGCTCCTTACATCATTATCCACTAATCTTTATATCTTTTACAAAATCCTTTTCCCCAAAAATTTTTTAGGAATTATTTTTTTTACCCCCCAAAATTAGAAAAGAACAATAAGTATTTTTATTATTTTAATTCATTATTTTTTATTATATTATTTAAAAATTATTATTATTATTAAATTTTCAAATTTTTATTATCTCAATTACTATTATTATTATTTTTAAACCTTATTATATTTTTTATTATATAAATATTTTATTTTCCCTTTTTTTATTTTTTTATTATTTTTATTATTAAATTATTTTGTTTATTAATTTTTAATTTTTAATTTTCTTATTATTACTAAAAATTACTATTATTTAAATTAAAAATTTATCAAAAAAAATTTTTAAAATTTTTTTTGCTTTTAAAAAGAATATTATTATTATTCATCCCTTTTTTAATTTTTTTTTTTTTTTATAATCATTTTTATTATTATATTTATAATTTTTTTTTAATTTTCTTTTTAATTTTTATTATTTTTAAACCTTATTATAATTTTAACAATATTTCCCAAAAACAAAACAAATTTTAACATTTTTTAAACTTTTAATTTTTATTTTTATTATTATTTTATTTTATTTTTTTTTTTTTATTGTTTTTTAAATTTTAATTTTTTTTTTTATTAAATTTTTATTATCATTATAAATTTTTAATTATTTTATTTATTTTATTATTTTTTATTATTATCAAATTTTTATTATTTTTTAATTATTTTTATTTTATTTATTATTTTTATTTTATTATTTTATTATTTTTTTATTTATTATTATTATTATTATACTTATTATCATTATTAATATTAATATTATTATCATTATCATTATTATTATTATTATTATTATCATTATTCATTTATCTATTATCATTATTATCATAATTATTTTATTATTACTATTTTTGTTATCATTATTATATGTTGTAGTAGTAGCAATAGCATTATTGTATTATTATTATATTTTGATTATTATGATTACTATCATCATTATTTTTGCTGATAATATTAATTCATTCTTATTCTCATGATTAATATTCATTAATACTAATATTTTTCTATTGTAGAAAATGTATATATATAATTAAGACAAATATATATATATATATATATATATATATATATATACATATATATATATATATATAATATATATATATATTATATATATATATATATTATATATATATGTATATATAATATAATATACATGTGTGTGTGTGTGTTGTGTGTGTGTGTGTTGTGTGTGTGTGTTTTGTGTGTGTGTGTGTGTGTGTGTGTGTGTGTGTGTATGGTATGTGTATGTGCATGGTTATGTATATATGTGTGTGTGTGTGTGTGTGTGTGTGTGTGTGTGTGTGTGTGTGTGTGTGTGTGTGCACGTATATGCATATATGTATGTATGTATATATGCATATATATATATATATATATATATATATATATATATATATAATTATATATATATATATATATATATATATATGAAAAACAAAGAAAAATAAGAGATGATAAAAACTTTAACATTTTAATCATGCATGGTCAGCTTCCGTATTTATATCAGACCAATCACGTGTTTCTCATAAAAATGAACTATAAATATACAATTGCCTCCCTTAATTAAACAGGGGAATTTTATATATTTCGGCCGGAAATCAGGGGCGACCTAATTGCCTACGGTTTCAAGGATTACTCTTTGTTCTGGGTTTATTCATGATATTGCTAAAGAGAGAGCAAGGATGAGGAAGTATATATTCTGATTCGCATACGCACAAACACACACACGCATGCGTGCATGTTTATCTATCTATCTCTCTCTACACACACACACACACACACACACACACACACACACACACACACACACACACACACACACACACACACACACACACACACACACCACACACACACACACACACACTCACACCTATATATATGGATGTGTGTGTATATGTGTGTGTGTGTGTGTGTATGTATACAGTACTCATAATTATATTCGTGCCATCATCGATGCAGTGTTTGACAAACGATTTGGCACTATATTGACATCATGCAAGTAACTGGGTCTTTTATTGTTCCTTGTTTAGGTAATCACTATTGGTGGTTCTCAACCCACCATCATATCTATGATAAACTCACCCACTACCGTATCTAGGTTTTACTTACCCAATATATTCAAATCCTGGCGTAGGTGATATATGTGCATGAAGGGCTCGACCCACCCACCCCCAACCACCACACACACACACACACACCCCACACTTTTACACCCCCACAAACACACACACCCCCACCACACACACACAAAATCACACACACACACACACACCCACCGCAAAAAAAAGGGGTTTTTTGTGCATCCCCCGGGGGTTTTGTTATATTGAGAAAGTAAATCTAGTTCGAAAATGGGGGGGTTCTCTCTCTTATATGTGTGTGGGAATTAAAAATTAATAAAAAATTAAAAATTTATATAAAATTATCTATATATATAATATATTTTATATTATAAATTTTATTTTTAAAATATATAAAAATATATACAATCTATATATAAAATATATATATAAAAAATATACATATATATATATATAATTATATTTTAAAATATTTATCTTATATATCTATATAATTATATTATATTTTAATATATTATATAATATAAAATTAAGGGGGGAATAATATAAAATATATTCCCAAAATTTTAAATATATTTATATAATATATATATATATATTTTTCCTCATTAATATAATATTTATTTTATTTTATATATATATCTTTAAATTTTATTATTTAATTAAATATTATACATGTTTTATATAATATATATATTATATAATATATTATTATATATTATTTTTATATATTATTTTAAAATTAAAATAAAATTATATATATTAAATATTAAAATTATATATATAAATATTTTTTATTTTATATAATAAGCCCCTTGGGTGGCCAATCTTAGGTTTTTTTCAGGGGTTTCTTAAAATGAGGGCGAGCATGGGGGGGAATTTTATAAACAAAACGATATGCATTTGGGAAACCCAACAAAAACCACTTCCAGTCCCTTTCGTCGGGACGTACGGCGATGGGGCAAAGGGGCCCCCAAGTGGGTCTCCCAAATGTAGAGAAAAAGTTAATTGAGCGAGACGCAGCGGAGGGCCCCCCGAGACCCGCGCCACCCTTTCCGCCCGCCTCGCAACCGGCCCCAAGAAACCCGCTTTGGTATTGGGAAAAAAGCCCTTTTACAAATGATGAAACCCCTTTCCCCCGCGTGGGTAATTTGATAGTCTTCTGCCGGGGCCGACTCTTAGGGTTCCTTCGCTGTCCGGGATGCGGCACCCTTGAGTCCCCGGGAGAGCGTTGGCTCTCATCCGGGGACATGAGATGCAGAAACGGGGAAAAATGATGTGATCTTCATTTTTAGGAAAATAATCATGTCTACCATCCCGCTGAGCTTTGTTCTTATATGACACTAGCGTTAGGGTCGAAGATGAATTCTCATTTTCCCTAATTATTTAAAGGGGGGCCCAAAATTTTAAATTTTTGATTTTTCCCGGGATAAAATTTCCATTTTTAAAAATCAAAAATGTTTTTTCCCCAATTTTTTGGGAAACCCCTTTTCCTTTAAATTTTGCTTGCAAAATTTAGTTGGGGATAGAATAAACCCTAATACTGAGAAATAACAAAAATAATGAAATAACAAAAAAAGATGAAAGATAAAGTTTAAAACCAAAGATATGGGTAATAAAAGATAAGATAAATAGAAGGGTTGTTATTTATTTTCCCATTCTTATTTAAAATCATTGTTAAATTTTATTTTTTTTTACTGTTTAATTTACCATTCTAATGATGAAAACAAGCAATTAAAAAATATGGTTTATAAGGGAAATGATAAATAATAGTATTTAAACATCAAATTAATCATAATTTGATTCCCCAAACAAATTACAGGGAAATTTTTAATGGAGATCAAATTAAAAAGTCTAAAAGGGCACACAGTTTCCTATTTTTTTAATTTTATTTCCCCAAAAAACTTCACTGAAATGTTTTGGGGGGTTTTCCCAAATCATTCAGAAAATTTTAAAAAAAAAATTTTTAAAGCTAAATTTTAAAATTTTTATTTTTATAAAATCGTATTGAAATTTTATATTATATATATATATATAAAATTATATATATATATATATATATATAATATTATATATATTTTATATATATATTAATATATATATATTTTTATTAAAACATATGGATATAAAAAAAAATTGGTATACATTTATAAAATATATATTTTATATATATATATATATATATATATCTATTTTATATATATATAAAATATTAAAATATATATTATTTAGTCCTGGGGAAAACAAAAAAACTGCACCCTAGGGGTTTTCCCTTTAAAAAAGGAAGCACCCCATTAACTCCCTGGTTTCCAGGGGTTTCCCGGTTAAAAAGGGCGGCAAACAGGGCAGTGGATATCTGGTGAAAACACCTTCAGTTCTACTGATTACTGGTTTCACCAAATAATATGTCTGGCGTATTACAGTGTAACTGTTTTAAAAGCGGCAGAGATAGTTCCTCCTAATTAGTTGGAGACTGCGAGTTGAGAAGGAGCCTGGGGGATTCCACTCAACTTTTATTTTCTCCTGACAAACCTCTACACCAATGATTAAATACAGAAACGATAATTCATACCACATCGCCCGTCGCGTGGGTTATCAAGGGGCGCGTTAGTCAGTGGGCAACCAGGCTGACAATGTTAAACATGCATCTGGAAGACAAAGAAGATAAAGAAAACATGTCCAATTAAGAAACACATTAAAAATCGGAACGTGGAACGTAAGGAAAATGAAAGAGATGGGTAAATTACATACTGTCTGTAACGAAATGGATAGATACAACATTCAAATACTAGGAATAAGTGAGACCAATTGGAAAAGTAATGGAAGTTTCAAAACTAAAGAAAACAAGACAGTTCTTTTTTCTGGAAAAGAAGAAGGAAATTATAGTCACGGAGTTGCTATGATTCTCACGAAAAAAACTGCAAATGCACTAATTGGGTACAGCCCAATAAATGATCGCATTTTAAAAGTCAGAATACAAGCAAAACCTCATAATATTAGTATTATACAATGCTACGCACCAACCAATATTGCAAGTGATGAAGAAATGGAAATTTTTTAAAACTCTCTCCAAGATACTTTAGACACAATCCCTAACAGAGATGTAAAAATAATCATGGGAGACCTCAACGCCAAAGTAGGAAAAAATAATCTAAAAAGTTACACCTGTGGAAAATTCGGCCTTGGAGATATAAATGAAAGAGGTAAAGATTTTATTGAATTTATGTAGTATAAATAATTTAGTTATAGCCAATACATTGTTCCAACACCACCCAAGACACTTGTACACGTGGTTTTCACCAGACAAAAGAACACAAAACCAAAAATTGACTACATTGTCTGACCAAAAAGGGAAGGTTTGCAAAAAAATGCCAAAACAAGCCCTGGTGCGACTGCACAGTGCCCACCAACTTAACTTCGACTTTAACATAGACTAAAAAAAGATGGCGTCCAACACCACCTCTAAACTCGACTAAAAAACTTTGATAACAATTACAGAATTGCGGTGCAAACCCAAATTTAAAATTTCCAATAAGTGAAGATGAAAAAAACCAAATGGTTGTGGAAAAAGGAAAAAAGAATCTGGAGCACTGCTTAAAAAAACTATCGCCAAAAAAAAAGACAAATTCCCCCCTGGATATCTGAAAACACTAAGTAAATTGAAACAAGAAGATGCCAAAAAAAATATCAAAATCCTTGAAAAAGAAAATTTACAAAAAAAAAAATAAAAAAATTAAAATTTTTGCGACGTAAGGAAAAATTTTTAAAATGAACATTCCCAGAATTAAAAAGGTTCTATCAAAAGACAACAAAGAATCTCCCCGGGTAGAAAATCCACAAAATTTTAAACCTAAAAATGGACACTAAAAAACTGAAGGGGACTTGTTTTTTGTGATGGAAAAAAGCAAAGATAATGGAACAATATTGTTCCAACTTATACAAAAAGAAAAAGATTAACAACACTTTAATAGACTAAATGAAGCAAAGATGAAACCACCCCCACTGCTGGACGAAGTTATAAAACCCATAAAAGAAGTAAGAATAACAAACCCCCGGAATAGAAAAATAACGCAGAACTAATTAAAAATGGGGCAAAAGGTTGAATACTTCTACAAACTCTGTACAAAAATAGGTAAAAAATGGCCAGAAGCGGGGTAAAATCATCTTTACCCCCAACCAAAAAAAGTGACGCCTCCAAAAACAAAAAATTGAAATGTTTAAAAAAGTACAGCAGAAAAAATTTTGGTTGAAAATTATTGCAAAAATGAGTTGAATTTTAAGAGGGAATTCAGACGAAAAAGGGGGTTTTTTCCCCCTGGAAAGGTACCAAAACCAATTCAAAATTTAAAAAATTGACATAAAAAAAACAGAGACCTCAAAAAGACCTATACCGTGTTTCCGATTATTGAAGTTTTTGTCTTTTTATCAGTATCCTCGGGAAATAACATGTACATATGAAGTTTCCAAACCCCTCATCCAATTAAAAAAACCCTTGTAGACCAACAAAAAACACTGAAAAAACCTTTTTGGGGGTTAAACAGAATGGTTCGAAGTCAAACAAGGGTACGGCGGGTTGTTTCTGCCCCCACCTCTTTATATATATTCTGAAAAAATTATGGAGGTGCTCTAGAGAATTTTAAAGGGAAACTGTGGATGTTTGGGGGTACAAATATCAAATCTGAGGTACGCCCATGATATAGTTTTTTTATTGCCAGCGAATCCAACTCAAAAACTACTAATAAAAATTTGAGAAGCAAGCGAAAAAGGGTGGTTGTTTTCTTAATGCCAAAAACTAAGATCATGAAGATTTAAAAAAACCGGCAATGAACAATGATACTGTTACAAACATGGGAAAGATTTTGGGGAAAAGTGAAAGAGTTCCTTTCTTGGGTGTTTTAACTTACATATGAGATTCCCGGAGATAAAAAAAGAATTCCATTGCCAAAGCGCACAAATTTCTCTCATAACACTGGAAAAAAACCCAAAATTCCTTTCGGGCAAAGCTGAGGTTATTGAACTTTAGTTTTTTTATTGCATCATATGGTTCTGGTTGGGTGTTTTAAGTAATAGACAAAAAAAATCAAAGTTTTGAAATGTGGGGTTTTCAGACGGTATGCGTATTAGCGGAAAGAGAAGAAGACGAAAGATGAAGTGCTGAGAAAATAAATTTTAAAGACCGACGTTTTGGCATCTTGAACAAAAGGAAAAATTAAAGTTTTTTGTCAGTTAGAATAAAGTATTGAGAAAAATTGCTGAAGGGATGGTGATAGGAAAAAAGAGGAAGAGCAAACCGAAGACAAACGAGCGCAAAATTTAAAAATATTTTCGGGGTGTCGGGGTACAAACGGAAAAAAGGTAAGATCGAGTTTTTCGGGGAAGGAGGTGGAAGGTCCACGGCTGCTCAAACATGAGGATACCGTTATTGATATTATATATTATATTATTATTATATATATATATATAT
>NC_051397.1:26188181-26195681 GCF_015228065.2 Penaeus monodon
GGGTGAAGGTCAAGAAATGTCCTTCAACCTCCTCAGCAAGATTCCTGATGAACTGTTCCTTGTCCCGTCTTAGCACTGTCCGAGCCCTGTGCACCAAAGAGTGACACACTTTGGTGCATAGCCATTCAGCTGAGCCATGGGACATGCTTCAGTGGCCTACACTGTCTCCAGCGAGATGAAATTCTGCCTTGCCCTCGGGCATATGCCAATGGACTCCTGGGCTGCTTCAAGTGTTTCGCACTTGAAAGACTCCCACAGAGCAACTGGGTCCTTTAGGATTTCAAGTTCTGTGAATTGATCAGAGACTGCCGTGGTGAACCCATGGGCACACTTCTCCTCCCTCAGTCTGTCCAAGTGAAACACCCTAGAGTGGCCACTGGAGGGTGGAGTTTTGAAGTGGACCCATAGGATAGCCACTACCAGCCTATGGTCATTGCCACAGAACTCGACACTCTGGTAAACACTGCAATTCTGGAGGATCCTCCATCGAGTGCTGACAAGAATGTAGTCGATTTCCTTGGCCACAGTACCCATATTGTATCAGGTTGGAGCACTGATACCAGGAGCTAAAAATCCTCATTCTCTGAGACCTAGCAAATTACTGGAGAAGGACACTGTTCTCGCTGCTAGGATCAGCTCCCGAGCCATGGGGGGTGTGGGTTGTGATAATAAAGTGAGTTGTGATACTTATGTGAGTTGTGAGTGCCATATTATGATGCCGCCATATACAGGATATGATGACAATATTATCGTACCTATATTGTGCTAATTATATGATTAATTACATATATACTGCCTTTTGTGTGATATGTTACACCATGTGAAATATAGAAGATTATGTTTAGTTTATATTGCTGTGTAGCATATCGCCTATGTAAAAGAGTGAGATTCTCTGTACAATTTATAGAGTACAATATTTTATTTTGTGTCTGTAGTCACACGTCTGGCAGTAGCGCTCTCGGGCAGAGCTGACGCATGGTGCACGGGACTATGAAGAGCTCCCTTTTATTTTTGTCAGAGCTGATCTACAATGAACCTACTTTAATTTTAATTGGTGTGTTCTTCTCCCTCAAGCATCGTAGAGAAACACCAAACAAACATATATACGAACACAACACAGTGAGTATACAAACATGGCGCAGTGATCCAGTTATTCAGTTCTGACGCCAGCCCTGTGGCCTATCGCCTGCCCGTGCCTCCTCCACCCTCGTGGCCGCTCAGTAAATAACCCGCTCAGGAGTGATTTTCATTAGTGCAGTGAATTGTGGTGTTATAGTGAAGTGTAGTGCTGTGGCTATAGTGTTTAGTGCAGTGCTATATTTAGCAGCATAAGGGAGCCGAATCAAAGCATATTGTTGTAGGAGCGAGATATATCTCTACGCTCTCTGCGACGCTTCGTGAGCGACTGATTCTCTCGAGTCGCGGCTCGCCTACCCGCACGTGCCCGGCGTGACGTCACGGCACTGCCACGCACACACACTCACTCCCCCACACTGCATGGACGGAATTTCACCGGATTTGCGCCGAATTTGCTGTATTATCTTCACACCCTTACCACGGTACCATGGGTAAAGGAAAGAAACTGCAAGAGGCCAGTAAGAGCGACCCGGAGAAACCAGACTCTAGCCTTGAAGAGTCTGAAGGAGCCAGTGCCAGCATCCCACCTCCCACAGATATTACTACATTGCTCCAGTGGATAATACAGAGGGATGAAAAGAGGGAAGAAGCACGTCGGAAGGAGGAGGAACATCGTTACAGGCGTGAGGAAGCCCGTCGGATGGAAGAAGAAGCCCGTCGGAAGGAAGAAGAAGCCCGTCGGAAGGAAGAAGAAGCCCGTCGGAAGGAGGAGGAAGCCCGACGGAAGGATGAGGAAGCTGCCCGTTTTCAGGAGCTGATACTTCGCCTCACTCCCCAGCAGCCCGTAGATTCAACTGCGAGTTCGCCAGTGAGCAATTCTGCTGCATCCAACGCTTCTCACACTCCGCCGCCCAAAGGGCAACAATCCACCTCCGAAAGTATTACCAGCAGATGCGAGTCCCCAACATTTCCGGGAATGGAAGCGCGAATGGTCCGATTATGCTGTCATGGTGGATCTCTTCAGTCTGCCATCATTAAAGCAGCATATACAGCTACGCATGTGCCTTACACCTGAGATGCGACGGGTGCTGGAGCACAAGTTAAATGTGCCCGCAGACCCAACATGCTCAGTAGATGTTTGTACTGACAAAGCTCAAGGAGCATATAAAAAAATGCCAGTAATGAGGCGCTGCGACGGAAGGCCTTCTCCGAGTGCAAGCAAGCAGACGGCGAGTGCTTCGATGACTTTTGGATACGGCTGAAAATCTTGTCACAGGAAATAGACCTTTGCAAGGCTCAGGACCATACATGCTGTGAGCAGTGGATGAAACACGGCATATTAATGGGTATACGTGATGAGGAACTTACCCAGAAGCTCATTCAGATGGACTGTTCAGCGACATTGCAAGATGTTTTGGAGAAATGCAGGTCTCATGAATCATCAAAGACAGCATCATCTGCTTTGAGGGACACAGTTTTATCACACGCTGTTTCTCAATATAAAAGAGATAAAAAGGCTGCCCTGAAGCAGAAGTATAAGATGAGACCAAGCTCACCTTTGCCTAGTAAAGTCTGCAACTGCTGTGGTCGTCAACATGAAAAAGGTCTATGCAGAGCCACTACTTCCACATGTCGTGCTTGTGGCAAGATAGGCCATTGGCATTCTACTGTAAAGTGTCCTGCCAGGAATGCCAGATGTAAGGTCTGCAATCGGCAGGGACACTATGATAACTGCTGTCCAAAGAAACGGAAGGCTAAGAAGGCAAAAGAGGACACAAACCAGAACTTGAATGTAGTAAGTTCTGTATCCCCTTCAGTGTCACATGCCAGGAGTGTCATCTCTACTGCACGTCCTAAACCTCAGCCTTCCCCTAAAGTCCGCATATCTATTCGGCATAATGATTCATCAGGTAGTTTTTGCCATCATCCCTGACACAGGTGCAGACACAACTGTCATTGGACTCAAGCATCTTAGTAGTCTTGGACTTTCGAAAGAAGACTTGGCACCACCAGCAGAGACAGTGTACTACAATGCAGATGGGTCACAGATGCCACCAGTGGCTGGATCATTTTGTGGAACTATCACCTATGGTGATCGTTCGACTACATGTTGGATTGATGTACAGCCTTCGCTTATGACCCCGCTGCTCTCTTGGAAGGAGTGCAAGGATTTGGGAATTGTTCCGGACTATTTCCCCAGGCAAATGTTGGATGTGCACATGGCCAATCGAGTCCATGGTCCGGATAGTACACCAGTATTGAACCCCTCTCAGTTGCTGCCTTTACCGCTGGACCAGTTGAAGTCACCTGAAGAAGCAAGGAAGTATTTTCTGCATCAGTATGCAGACGTCTTGGTGAAGAAGGACGACTTGCAGTCAGGGCCACTCAAGACGATGATTGGCCCACCCATGAGAATTCATCTGCGGGATAATGCGACGCCCTTCGCGATTCACACTCTCCAAGAATGATTCCTTTGGCTTTTCAGGAACCAACGAAGAAGGAGCTTGAGTCATTAGTGACCCAAGGCATCTTGAAGCCAGTAGAGGATGAACCATCAGATTGGTGTCATCCAATGGTTGTTGTCCCAAAAGTGAATGGTGGTGTTCGTATTACCACAGACCTGTCAAAACTCAACAGGCAAGTCTCTCGCCCTGCCCACCCTTCTCCGACGCCATTTACAGCCATCAGAAGTATCAGTCCACAGTCAAAATTCTTTACAACTGTGGATGCTCTTTGTGGTTATTGGCAACTAACCCTGCATGAGGACGATCAACACCTGACTACATTTATCACTCCTTATGGACGTTTCAGGTATTGTCGTGGCCCCATGGGTTTTGCTGCAACAGGAGACGCCTTTTGTCTCCGAGGTGACAGGGCACTTCAGGGAGTGACGAACTGCATCAAAGTTGTGATGACATTCTCCTACATGATGAGGACTACATCTCACACCTTCAACGTGTAAGTGAAGTCCTGTCAAGGTGTCGTCAGCACGGGATAACACTTAATGCAGAGAAGTTCATTGTGGCTGCATCTGAGGCCAGCTTCTGTGGGTACAAACTATCAAGATATAGTATTGAAGCAGACCCAGAGAAGGTGAGGGCCATCACAGAGTTTCCTACCCCTGCGAACTTAACAGATCTTCGGTCATTTATGGGCTTGGTAAATCAACTGGCTGAGTTTACACCCAAGATTTCGACCACTGCAGCACCGCTCCGCCCACTGATGAGTCCAAAAAGAGCTTTTACTTGGACAGCGGACCACACCAAAGCTTTTATTGACACTAAACAAGCTTTGTCAAAGCCACCCATACTCGCAACGTTTGATCCAGCTCTTCCTACCATTCTGCAGACCGACGCCTCTAGACTCTATGGCCTCGGCTATGTGTTGCTGCAGGACCACGGTGCTGGAAGATACAAGATGGTGCAATGTGGATCTCGTTTCTTGACGGACACAGAAACACGGTATGCGACCATCGAATTGGAAATGCAAGCTGTCGTTTGGGCTATCAGCAAGTGCAAGTTCTATCTTCGTGGACTTCAGCACTTCAGTTTGATGACAGATCACCGTCCATTGGTTCCCATTTTGAACCATTATTCTCTGGATGCCATTGAAAATCCTCGCCTCCAGCGCATGAAGGATAAAATCGCACCCTACATTTTTACTGCAATGTGGCGTGCAGGTAAGGAGTTGTGCATTCCTGATGCCCTCTCCCGGTCACCTGTGAGTCACCCAACAGTGGAAGATGGTACCTTCAATACTGAGATGGACACTTCTGTCAAGATTGCGGCTTTGCATGCTGTCAAGTCTGTTCAAGCATCAGACGCTATAGACGAGCAAGAGGATCTCTTCATGGAAGAATTGCGTATTGCTGCATCTAGGGATGCCTCATATGAAGAACTGCTTCATCATGTAAAGTCAGGATTCCCCAATGACCGCTACAACCTGCCAAGTACCCTGCGTCCGTACTGGAAAATTCGCAATGAGTTGTACAACGATGGTGACTTGGTGCTGTATGGACCTAGAGTGGTTGTCCCTGCTTCTTTACGCCATAGCACCCTCGCTTGCCTGCATGATTGCCACTCCGGTGTGGAAGCTATAAAGCGTCGTGCACAACAGACAGTCTTTTGGCCAGGCATTAATGCAGACATAGTAAATACTGTTCGTGCCTGTGAACCATGCCAGCGCCTACAGCCTAGCCAGCAACAGGAACCGTTGCTGTTAGAAGACAAACCCACAAGACCATTCATGTCTGTATCAGCTGACTTTTTTAGTGTTGCTGGAAAACTCTTCTTGGTGTATGCTGACAGACTTTCTGGATGGCCTGTTGTCATCCCGTGTGGAAATAATGCAACAAGTGCTTCAACGATTAGAATCTTTCGGCACATGTTCCGTGATCTTGGTGTCCCCGTTCGCCTGTGCACCGACGGTGGACCCCAGTTCTCCAGCCGAGAATTTGCTACATTTCTTCAGCGATGGGGAGTGCATCATGTCATGTCAAGTCCCCATTATCCACAGTCCAATGGGCATGCAGAGGCTGCTGTGAAGAAAGTCAAGTATTTAATCATGAAGACAGCACCCAACGGGAATATTGACTGTGAGGAGTACGACAGAGGCTTACTGGAATTGCGCAACACTCCAAATTTTACTGGTCGTTCTCCTGCTCAAGTTCTGTTTGGTATGCCCCTTCGCTCCCGTGTGCCTGCCCACTCTAGTGCCTTCATGAAGGAGTGGCAGACTAAGGCTGAAGACTGCGACCGTCGTGCTGCAGTACGTGCCAAGGACGTGAAGACCCGCTATGACACTCGCGCCCACTCACTTTCCAAGTTAACAGTTGGGGCGCATGTGCAAATCCAGGATCCCACATCCAAGCGTTGGGATAAGGTTGGCACTGTCATGGGTATTGGCAAATCTCGTGATTATCACATCAGGCTTCCAAGTGGCCGTATACTGTGGCACAATCGACGCTTCCTGCGCCCTACACAGCTCATGATTGGACATTCAACTGATTTGGAAGAACAGCTGTCAGATGATGCACCTAGATCTTCCACCCCATCTGTGCCTGTTGAACCTCGACGTTCGGAACGTATCAAATCGAAGTCCGTTCAAGACTCCCGCTAGTGAACGTAAAGGGGGGGAGGGAGATGTGGGTTGTGATAATGAAGTGAGTTGTGATACTTATGTGAGTTGTGAGTGCCATATTGTTATGCCGCCATATACAGGATATGATGACAATATTATCGTACCTATATTGTGATAATTATATGATTAATTACATATATACTGCCTTTTGTGTGATATGTTACACCATGTGAAATATAGAAGATTATGTTTAGTTTATATTGCTGTGTAGCATATCGCCTATGTAAAAGAGTGAGATTCTCTGTACAATTTATAGAGTACAATATTTTATTTTGTGTCTGTAGTCACACGTCTGGCAGTAGCGCTCTCGGGCAGAGCTGACGCGTGGTGCACGGGACTATGAAGAGCTCCCTTTTATTTTTGTCAGAGCTGATCTACAATGAACCTACTTTAATTTTAATTGGTGTGTTCTTCTCCCTCAAGCATCGTAGAGAAACACCAAACAAACATATATACGAACACAACACAGTGAGTATACAAACAGGGGGTCGACAGATATGTCATAGCCAGCTCGATCACAGCCGGATACCACTAAAGTCGCCCAAAACAACGTCTCGCCGAGGGCAATTGTCTGCCACAGATCTGAGTTTGGTGTAGAATGCCACATCGAGTTTGGAAATATCGGTAGTAGCATACACAGTAATAAGAGACACGAAGCCGAAAACATGCTTCAGTCTCAATACCACAATACACTCATCAGCAGGTGTTGCCTCAACTACCGAGGATTGAAGTTGGCTGGAGATGGCTATGGGTACCCCCTGGAGGTGATGACCATCGCCACAGCCCGACCAGTAGTAGGTGCACCCACCCATTCTGATTTTGCCGCTGCCAGATCTTCTTACCTCCAAGAGGTTAGCCACCTCAACTTGCAACCGCTCCAATTCCCTCGATAGCAGAGGCAACTGCTCGTCCTGCAGCAAGGACCGGATATTCCAAGCGACTAACTGGATAGCTCACCTGAGGTTAAGCCTCGGGCAGTCGCTCCTGGTGGACGCCACCTCTGCCATCCCCGCCCATATGTATATATGTATATATGTGTGTGTGTGTGTGTGTGTGTGTGTGTGTGTGTGTGTGTGTGTGTGTGTGTGTGTGTGTGTGTGTGTGTGTGAAAGGTAAAACACCCTACTGTGTTGATACTATGTTAGAAAAGCCCACAATGCACAAAGTAGTTTTGTGCATTGAAGGTTTTTCTAATTACTAACTAATATCTATCTATCTACCTATCTATCTATATATATATATATTTTTTTTCAACAGCCATTCAATCCACTGCAGGACATAGGC
>NC_051397.1:26208181-26210681 GCF_015228065.2 Penaeus monodon
TCCACCGCCTTTCGTTGACCCCTCGTTCTTTCTTATGTTCGTTAATGCAATCCTCCCATCTTCTCTTCGGTTTACCTCTTTGTCTCCTACCCACCTGTAACTGTCTCACCCTTTTCCTACGTAGTAATTGTCCCTCCTGGCAACGTGTCCCAACCATCGTAATCTACTCTCTCATTTTTTTCATGTTATTTCTCCTAATTTTAATCTCTCTATTATTTCTTCTTTTCTTACTCTATCCTGTCTTGTGAGTCCCAGGGACCATCTTAACATTTTCATTTCCGCAACCTGTATCTTTCCTTCCTTCGCCTTTGTTACAGCTACCACTCCATCCCGTTCATCATGGCCGGTCTTGTAGATCTTCCCCTTCACAGCGTCTGAAACCTTTCTGTCGCACATCACACCTGTTATTTTCTTCCATGCTCTCCATCCTGCCTGTATCCATTTCGTAACTTCCCTCTCTGACCCACCATCTGCCTGCACAGTGGACCCCAAATACTTGAACTCTTCCGGTTGTTTAACAATTTCACCTTGCATTTTCACTACCCTTTCCTTCTCCTGCACCTCGCGATCCTCCCCTGCTTTCATTTTCAGTTATTCGGTCTTCTGCTTGCTCATTTTCATACCTCTTACTTCCATCGCCTCTCTCCACAACTCCAGCCTCCTCCTTTGTCTCTGCACTCACCACAACATCGTCTGCAAAAACATATCCCACAGGCCTCCCGCTACACCTCTCCCATCATACAATCAATAATGGCTGCAAACAAGAAAGGGCTAATCATTGAGCCTTGTAGTTCCACCGTTACCTCAAATTTCTCTGTGTCACCCGCTGAACATCTCACTAGTGTCTTGCTACCCTCATACATCAGGCTGTACCGGCCTGATGTATTTCTCTTCCACCTGCTATAGCCGCAGACACTTCCACACTTCCTGCCGCAGCGGTCGTGAAAATGTCTGCGCTCTGACTGGTGACTCACGGTGAGAAAACGACATATTTCCTTAAGAAGTCAAATGCAGGTGCCGTAGGGAAGTTGTTGCCATGGCAAAAGTGTTAGCGCGCCAAACCGTGGTTGATTAGGAAGGGCGTCCAATAGCCAAATAACCTCTTAATAGTGAATTGAGAGAGGCCTATGTCCTGCAGTGGATTAAATGGCTGTTGAAAATATATATATATATATATATATAGATAGATAGGTAGATAGATAGATATAGATGTTAGAAAAACCTTTAATGCACAAAACTACATTGTGCATTGTGGGCTTTTCTAACATAGTATCAACACAGTAGGGTGTTTTACCTTTCAACACACACACACACACACACACACACACACACACACACACACACACACACACACACACACACACACACACACACACACACACACACATATACATATATACATATGAGCGGGGATGGCAGAGGTGGCGTCTACCAGGAGCGACTGCCCGAGGCTTAACCTCAGGTGAGCTATCCAGTTAGTCGCTTGGAACATCCGGTCCTTGCTGCAGGACGAGCAGTTACCTCTGCTATCGAGGGAATTGGAGCGGTTTGGGAGTTGAGGTGGCTAACCTCTTGGAGGTAAGAAGATCTGGCAGCGACAAAATCAGAATGGGTGGGTGCACCTACTACTGGTCGGGCTGTGGCGATGGTCATCACCTCCAGGGGGTACCCATAGCCATCTCCAGCCAACTTCAATCCTCGGTAGTTGAGGCAACACCTGCTGATGAGTGTATTGTGGTATTGAGACTGAAGCATGTTTTCGGCTTCGTGTCTCTTATTACTGTGTATGCTACTACCGATATTTGCAAACTCGATGTGGCATTCTACACCAAACTCAGATCTGTGGCAGACAATTGCCCCCGGCGAGACGTTGTTTTGGGCGACTTCAGTGGTATCCGGCTGTGATCGAGCTGGCTATGACATATCTGTCGACCCCCCATGGCTCGGGAGCTGATCCTAGCAGCGAGAACAGTGTCCTTCTCCGGTAATTTGCTAGGTCTCAGAGAATGAGGATTTTTAGCTCCTGGTATCAGTGCTCCAACCTGATACAATATGGGTACTGTGGCCAAGGAAATCGACTACATTCTTGTCAGCACTCGATGGAGGATCCTCCAGAATTGCAGTGTTTACCAGAGTGTCGAGTTCTGTGGCAATGACCATAGGCTGGTAGTGACTATCCTATGGGTCCACTTCAAAACTCCTCCACCCTCCAGTGGCCACTCTAGGGTGTTTCACTTGGACAGACTGAGGGAGGAGAAGTGTGCCCATGGGTTCATCACGGCAGTCTCTGATCAATTCACAGAACTTGAAAACCTAAAGGACCCAGTTGCTCTGTGGGAGTCTTTCAAGTGCGAAACACTTGAAGCAGCCCAGGAGTCCATTGGCATATGCCCGAGGGCAAGGCAGAATTTCATCTCGCTGGAGACAGTGAAGGCCACTGAAGCATGTCCCATGGCTCAGCTGAATGGCTATGCACCAAAGTGTGTCACTCTTTGGCGCA
>NC_051397.1:26228719-26243719 GCF_015228065.2 Penaeus monodon
CCGGCGAGATATTCGCATTGTCCTGGGCGACTTCAGTGCGGTATCCAGCTGTGATTGAGCTGGCTGTGAGATGTCTGTCGGCCCCCATAGCTCGGGAGCTGAACTCAGCAACGAGAACAGCCTCCTTCTCCGGGACTTTGCAAGGTGCCAGAGAATGAGGATCTCTGGCTCCTGATACCAGCGCTCCAACCTGCATCACTGGACCTGGTATAGCGATACGGGTACAGTGGCCAAGGAGATCAACCATATTGTTGTTAGCATGCGATGGAGGATCCTCCAGAACTGCAGAGTTTACCGGAGCGCCGAGTTATGTGGCACTGACCATAGGCTGGTTGTGGCTACCCAACGGGTCCACTTTAAAACTCCCGATCCCCCATCCCTCCAGTGGCCACTCTAAGTTGTTTCTCTTAGACAGACTGAGGGAGGAGGAGTGTGCCCGTGGGTTCACCATGACAGTCTCTAACCGTTTCACAGAACTTGACAACCTAAATTAGCAGTAATCTTACACCTTTTAGTTCTTCAAGGGTCACTTACACAATGACGGTGTTTTGGTAGTTTTCACCTACTGACTAAGGGCCCATTTCAATAACACCAATTTTATATAAGGTTGGTGGACTTTTGAAGGTCAAACATCTTTTTGTATATTTGAGATCGTTTCTTCCAGAGAGTCAATTTGGTTTTGGAATGGGACTCAGCTGCATTGATGCACAGCTCTTAGTTGTAACCCTTGATTCAAAATTTACATTTAAATTCCAAATTAGGAATATGACCTAGGCAGATTCATCTAAGTTAGGCATCATTCGCAAGTGAAAGATTTAGGAAGAGGACATCATTACTAGTAGATGCTTCTTCTCTTTCATTCTGCCTCATTTTGAGTATTGTTCTCCTGTGTGGTTATCTGTTGCAAAGTCATACTTAAGACTGCTTGATCATTCTTTTAATTTCATTAAATTCCTCCTGTGACTCATATTTGAATATTGGGACTGATATTGGGACTACAAGACTGAAACCGATAATTCACATCCTCTATAAGTTTTCACCTGATGAACCTACAACAATTACTAGAGGTTCACTAGATCGTCTACATCTCCATTTCCTACCCCACCCCCTTTTATCTGTAGGCTTTGGAATAGATTGCCCCCAGAGACTGTACCTTCTCCGACTCTTGATAAGATTTAAAAATCAGCTAATAAGTTTTTAGTTTGTGAATAACTGATGATTTTCTATTTTTCTGTTCCTTTCTTGAGCAATGGCATTTACACAGGCATTACAATACAATAGACAAGGCTGAGGAGAGCAGACATGTTAAAATACTAATATCTGGATAAGAAAGACTGTATTAGGGTATATAGCATATAGTAAAAATATGGAGGGATTTTGTGTGCTTGTAGAATCATTGGACAGATGATGCACAAAGTAAACTAAATTATGTATATAAAAGTTGTCACTCATTCTTCTGTTACGTGTCTGTTTGCCATTTCAGCAAGTAATCTGTATTCATTTTGTTTCAAGCTCCAGTAATTTGTGAGAGGAAGGGTGGGGGTTTATAGAAAAGAATGCCCGAAAGGACTAGTGGGGTTTGGGATGCCACCAGTTTGGGACCACTAATGTAGTGGGTTAAAACATGGGATATCAATACTATCGTTATCATGATTAAAGTCATAGCAAAGACATGACGCAGTTACAGCTACATTAATAATGGCAATATCTGAGTAAAATTCAAAATAAAAGTTACAAATATAATTCTAAGGAAAGGTATTTGGAGAAATGATGCAGACTTCAGCAAACACAAGGTACATATAAACGCGTAGGCGATGGGCGGGGTAAAGAGAATAGGGGGGAGGGGTGTTGGGGAGGAGGGGGGACTAAAAGGCTTGTCTGTCAGAGTATTGGTGGTTTGAAGACCTGGGAAAGAAATACGGTAGGGAAGAAAGAATTAAAGAAAGAGGAGCAGAGAAGGTAAGAGGAAAGAGGGGAGGAGAGAGAAAGAGGAAAGACGGGAAGAGAGGGAGAGAGAACAGAGGGGAGGAGAGGAAGAGAACGAAAAGGGGAGGTGAGAAGGAGGGGGAAAGTACACGGGGCAGAAATGGTTTAAAGACTCGCTCATCGTGCTATCGGTAGCATGGCGTATTAAATCTGGCCCCGCACTGATAGTTCGTTGGGTTTAATGGTTTAGTGAAGCGAAGCCACGGCGATTCATTGGGTTTAAACTCTTTTGCCTCGCCATTTATTTCTTGGTTTTTAAGGTGGGGTGTTTTCATATGACACACTAATCAGCAGTGCTGTTCGGTCATTCAGGACATGGATTCGGTAAGGGTTTGTGCGCTGGTGAGAGCTGCGTCGCTACACCTATTACTTTGGACGAATTTCATGAATGCTTCCACGAGTGCCACCCACGTCTGGGCTGGTCTGCTTATGACCATTGCATATATATAGATATCATATTAGTACATAAAGATATATTAGTATAGTCTTCGATCAGATCTACATCTCTGGCAAAGAGAGAGGTAATGTCGTAGATATTAATCAATTATCTATCTGCTATTTCAAAGTTACTATCGACGGACTGTAATAAAAATATATCTAAAGATTTCTCATAATGAAGGAATATTTTAGCAGATTTTGTCTATTACATCTGGGATCAACGACCCAAGATGAAATTAAAGGCATATTCAGTTAAGTACGGATGGGATTACACATGTGTTTAAAATACCGGTCACTATATAATGTAGCTACTCCTTTTCTTTATATAGCTTTGTTTTATTAATAAGTATTCTTGTTGAAATCTTTACCATTTTTGTGATCCACTACCACACAATCACAGAAAATGGGGACCGACAAAAGAAGGTGGATAACTATAATTTTCCTATTACCTCTGGTTAGTGTAGTGAAATTGAGTGGTTGGGTGAAGCGAGAAGTAGCATGCCTATAAATGTTTGGTTACGAAGAATATAAGCTGCACAAATTAGAATTTAGTAGAAATAGACCATACTCATTTTAGTTAAATTTATTTAAGACAAAATGTATTATAGATTAATCAAACAATTAATCACAATAGGCAAGGCTAATGTATAAAATACATAATAAAAGATATAATGGTAAAATTTTTATTCATGGACAGGCTTTTATGCTGGATCTATTATTTCAGCCGTTGAATTAAACATGATGAAACCTCCTGACTCCTTCACAGGTTCAGATAAATGCAGTAATGTTGCCTGTATGAATGGTGTAATTTTGTTCCTTAGATTAATTCTATTTAATCCTGATTTGGAAAGGAGCCTCCTTGCACTGACATTCGATGGCGGAAAAGCAACAACTTCAAGAGCAAAAGCAACATAATTCTGTTAAATGGAACGCCATCTACATTCGTCAGTTTTGAGGAGCTTTAGAGAAATTCTTATGGCGTTGACGTTTTTGGGGCTAGGTGGCAGGTCAGTGTCAGGTAAACTTCGCCATTACCTGTCGAGTTGTTCAAGATCACCGTGAAATGTTCTTGGAACCTGGCTTGCAGGGGTTTCAAGGGAATGGGCTTCCATTAAAATTATTTACTGAGACATTTCTTCACTGTTTGTACTGCATATAGGCCCCCCAAAACTGACTTCAGGGGAAACCTT
Source organism: Penaeus monodon (assembly GCF_015228065.2). Lineage (NCBI taxonomy): Eukaryota > Metazoa > Arthropoda > Malacostraca > Decapoda > Penaeidae > Penaeus > Penaeus monodon. Next base: position 26,232,334 of record NC_051397.1, read on the forward strand.
GTCTTCATTTCACTGTGTATATCCAGAAGCATATCTTTGTTGTTAATTATCTCTGGCTTTTGCATTAACACAGTTATTTGCCCCAAGATAGATCTGACTAATTGGCAGAAAAAAAATGGTTTGCGGGTTGGATTAATACCTTCAACATCTGTATGCAAAAAATAATGCTTGTAATCGCATCTTCATGTATCGGCAAAGAGTTGTTTGCATGCGCTCTATACTATGTGGATAGTAGGATCACATCTTTAAATGACAAGTTAAATCTGTAAATCTTATAAAGATAAAGTCCAAGACATTGAAGCATAGTGATACTGAAAAATCGGTTAATGGATCATAAAATAATTTAGGGGTCCAAGTCCTCTTTTACATTGTTTCCTTGAAGGACAACGAAAGAGACCCCCATCATTCGAATATTTTTTATCTCATCTGAGCAATGTGCAATAATTTGTGTGCCTTGACCTTAAAAATCGTTTGAAATTGGTCAATTTTACTCTTTGTCTTTGCACTACGACAAAAGAAAGTTTATGTTTTTCGATCTAAGTCTTGATTTTGGCTGGTTTTAATGCACACACATGAATAAAGTGGCATATGCACTTGATGATGGTGATATTTGGCACTTTGTCTGTAAGGCAGCTAGTTAATTATTTGTTGCAGACCATTTTATAGTTAGCCCCATCTGATGCAAAGCCAACAAGATTTTCAATTGGGACATCCACACCAACCACTTTTATTGTCATATTTTTTTGTTTGATCTATGAGCTTGGTTATACCTTTTTTGTTGAAATATTTGCATAATATAGCAAATATTTTGCATGTACTTATATCAGTTATCTCATCAATAATCCAATAGAATTAATCATTTCACATGTTACTCTTAATTACCCTTGTTAATTAGGTCATTAGTTGACCACCTAGTTACTACGTCCAGGAACAATGTATGTATTGAAAGGCGGAGACATTTAGAAGGGTGTAACGAGAACAAAAGGAAATTGTGTAGGTGTAAGAATAAGAAGAATGACCTAATTCACAAGGATTTCCGTCTGCTAAGCGTGGTTAACTCCGATGGGAGTGCTGTCAGCATTAGGGGCTGATAGAAGGTAGTCAGTTGCTTGCCACAGGAAGCCAAATTATGGTATCATTTGTCTCTTAAGAATTTAAAAATACAGGAATTTCACTCAAGCTTTAAAATACATTTATTTATATAAAAAAGGAACACTTTAAAATACATTTAGAAACAATACTGGAAAGGTAACACTAAAAAGTTAAACAGGGAAAACCCACTTTACAAAAAGGTAATACAGAACAAACGATAAAACCATAAAAAAAATAAAACTGCGGAGCACTCTGTTTAAATGTATGAATATTAAAAAACTTAAATTTCCATCTTACCATCATCAGAAACCTCGTCCTTACGACCAACAGAAACACTTAAACACGACATCATTAGCTTCCACCGGGTATACATCGACCACTAAAGGACGTCTCCCAGACAAGGTCACCCCCCTGTCTTGTCTTCTTGCTCGTCCCCCCCCCCCAAGCTAAATATAGCCGACCCCCAGCAAGGATTGACTGAATGGGCTAGTAACTAGCCCGGGAACGAACGATCGAATCCCTCCTCCCTAGATTGCGTAACAGGCCCTTAAATGTAAAATTTACTAAAAACCCTTACACTCCCTTAATAGAAAAAGGTAAAAAGAAAATAATAATAAAAGTTTATGCAAGTTCTTCCCTCCAAGATTGAAAAGAGTGCATGAAATTAAATTTAAAATTGAAAATGATTTTAAATTTCGTATAAAAGGTTGTAAAGTTTAAAAAAATGCAAAAATATAACAATAAACCAGAAAATAGGTTGGCATGGGGCATTCGCCTCAAACTCAAGGGGAAGCTAGCATTTCTGGGCTCCGGCATGGATGATCTGAGTCACTACAAACTATATGAATCTGAAAAAAATGACTATTCTGTGGTGGATAGATAGTGCAAAATCTAGTGCTTTATGAATGGCAAAAAGTTCGGTAAAGAAGATCGATGTAGGATTCAATTCACATACAGTCGATCGTACACCCATTCCTACACATACGGTATACATATGAAAAAGTGGAAGTTATTTAACCCATAATTGACGGGTAGCATTCATAGAGGCCGGGGCCTCGCTGCCGGGGGCTTATATCGTCGCCCTAGCATGCGCGACCACTCATGCCAAATACCAGCATCCCATGCTGTTTCTTCGTAATACTACGAAGATATGCTGTATTTTCAATTTTCATTATTTTTTACAGTCTCTACTTGCCAAACTTCCTGATAAATCGAGACTGAAGGGTATTTTTGTTGTTATATAGACTCCATAGTTGATCATTATTCGGTCTATAGTCCAAATAAAATAAGCAGTGTGCGGCATCATGGAGTTGAAATTGTCGGTTTGTTGCATTTTTTTTGTTTGTTGCATGGTAAAAACGAGAAAGTGTTAAAACCGACTTAATCACACTTTCACTGGCAAAAAAATAATCTTTTGCCGTCATTGTAACAAAAAAAAACTCATGGCATGTCCATGCATACTCTATGGCATGTGCGTACGTGCCCCCGGCAGATGGTCCCGCCATGCCATGGCATGTGCGTACATGCCACCTGTCGGCAATTTAATAAGGATCTCTTCGAACCTCTGGCATACCTCCACCTCCGGCGTTATGGCCTTAGCTGATGCACCATTGTATTGATGATAGACTGTATTGACCTTGTCGGCGAGGTCATGTAGTGGCAAGGGGCCTAATGCCTCGATTGCCATTAGGATGGCTCGAGTCTTGACCCACCTTTGCAGTATAAGTCAGTGCTAACTATCCAAGTCTGAGTCAGATGGGAGGTCCTCCTGACCCCACCTCAAGATACTCGATCTGAGCACACTACAGGGCTCCAAGACACATGCCATGATCCAAACTTTTCAAAATTCAGCTGGATGATAATTTTCTTTAGAGCTAATCATGGCATTAGCAAAGCTCCCCCATTTATTACCAGAAATGCACTTTAATTCATTTAGTACTCTTTCACAATTATTCTTTAACTATCCAATGTGGTCTTTCCAATCGAGTCTAAGAACAAAGAATGGACCAAGAAATCTAGCAGAATTTTGAATAGGTATTGGGTGCTTGTCTAGAGTTAACCTGACATTTGGCTTCCTCCTACATGGAAAAATTACCCCAATATTCTTTCTTGTGGAAAACTTAAAACCCCACTGATGTGGTCAAATCCACTTGGATGCAATTTGCTGAGAATTCTGCATTACTGCTAGAGTCCCGTAATAAATATTTAAAAATCCGAGGGAGCTGGTAAAATACCATTAATCATACAAGACATTTCCTTGTGGAACCCCAATTGCCTAGACAAATATGTCCCAAAAAGTGACATAGAAAACATTTTGACAGAGAAAGTTGAATAACCCTAAGCATATTTCAACATAATCCAAAAGCATCCCCTTGTCACATCGTAAGCTTTCTCTATATCTAAGAATACTGAAATTAAAAAGTGCTCTTTTGCAATTACTTCTTGTATATGACTGTTCGGTTTTACGAGTTGATCAAAAGTTTGGCATCCCCTTTGGAAACCACACTGCTCGTCAACTAGTAAATTACTGGAACTTAAAAAATGCAAAAGCCTACTGCTAACAGTTCATTACATGATCTTGTATAAGCAATTTGTCAATGTAATTGAGCGGTAGGAAATGGCAGATTTGGGATTTTCACCTCTTTTCAATATGGAAATGATTCGGGCGAAGTGCTGTAAATTTCGAAAAGTCTGGCTTTTCCAGATGTCATTGTATAGTTCCAGCAACTTAATTATGGCATCATGATTAAAATGCTTTATATCTCATTTTGAATCTCAGTGGGGCATGTATGTGGATGACTTTACACTGTATTGCTCGGGAGGAAGCTTACAGGATGTGCAAGGACACATGCAGACTGCAATAAATAAGGTTGTACAGTGGGCAACATACCATGGGTTCAAATTTTCTCTAAATAAGACCATGGCTATACATTTCCAATAACGAGGAATGTTCCATCCTTCCCTTTACTTAGGAGCAAACCCACTGCAATTTGTCCAACAGGTGAAGTACTTGGGTCTAATTTTTGACTCAAGGCTTACATGGGTGCCTCACATCAAACAGTTTAAAAGTGAAGAATACAAGTGATTAGTATTTTGAAGATTCTTTCACATCTATCTTGGGGTGCAGACCGCACAACACTTCTGCGGCCTTACTGAGCGCTTATTTGTAGTAAGCTTGACTATGGATGTGAGGCTTATTCATCTGCAACTCCAATTGTTCTCCCGATGTTGGACTCGGTTCATAATGAAGCTCTCAGAATCTGTACTGAGGCTTTCAGGTCTTTGCCTGTGGAGTCCCTGTATGCTGAGAGTGGAGAACCACCTCTTTCATTACACTGGAACTACATGAACCTGATTTACTACACGACACTACAAAGGATTCCGGGATCTCCTACATCCAGATTGGTTTTCAACCCCCTTGAGGATAGCTGATCCTATGGTAGGTGAATGAGGAATCTTGTGGAAAATCTTAATTTAAATCTCACTATTGGAATTCCGCAATTTCCCCCTTGGACTAATCAATTCGAGCTGGATTTGGTCGGAATTGGGAAAGGGGAGAGATCCGAAGCAGAAGTCAGAGAGAGATTTCTTCAGCACATTTCTAAGTACCAAGGATCAGATGCAATATATACAGATGGTTCGATATCTGAAAATGGTGTGGTCTTTGCAGCAGTGAGCTCTAGCAGCCTCACTCTTCACTGCAGAGTTATATACCATCCTTGCAGCAGTTAAGATGACTAGAGATCTTGCAAACCATTCCATTGTAATATATTGTGACTCGTAGTGCCTTGCAAGCAATCAAGATCTTAAACTCATCACATCCCGTAATGAGGGAGGTTCAAGATTGGTTAGCATTGATGTCAACACGTAAAGCTCCATGTTGGGTGCCAGTGCATGTTGATATCAGTGTCGCTGCGGCCTTGCCCTTTTGTTAGAATTTGTTTACTGAATGAATACTTCAATGGATTCTGGAGAAAAACAATTCTTGTTGCTAATTCCTTTATTCTCCATAACTGATGAAATACAATTTCTACATGTTTATCCATATCTTCCATGTCCGTACTCATACGCAAAACTGCAAGAAAACAAATGTGGAATGTAACAACTGCGGCCACGTGGTCATATATACTATTAAACTTGCAATAATTCACACACTTAACTCAATTAAAGCACATCATTGAATGTTAACAAACTTATGAAACACAAAATTATAATAATAGTATAAAATAACCGAGTACAGAGAATGTAATGTACCTCCAAACCCTGTCGCTGTTAGGCGTCTATGTCTATGTATTCAACTTTGAAACATAGTCTTTTAAAACATTTTCATTCATCTTTACTTTCTTAATTGGGCTGCTACACTAACAATCAGTGGGAATGAGCGAGCTGATCAGAAGGCCAAGGCAGCTGCCGCTCAGCTTTGTGATGCTCGTTTTCCTCTCCCACACACCGACCTGAAACCCAGCATCAGGAATTGTCCTCACGATAAATGGAAGGAACAATGGAGGCATGCCTCCAGAAACAAACTGCGAGAGATTAGAGATGACCTTGGCAGTTGGGTGACAAGCATCCATCCCAACCGAAAAGTTGAAGTTGCATTAACGAGACTAAGAATCGGCCACACAAGACTGAGTCATGGGTTGATGATGGCCGGAAGTGAAGCACTTTGTGAAAGATGCCAAGAGCCATTAACGGTCGCACATGTAGTGGAAATATGTGCAACATTCTCAGACCAAAGACGTCTATACTTGTCTCTCCCATATACACTGAAAAATGTATTGGAGGAGGATTGTGACATAGAGGGTCTTATTAGTTTCCTTAGGGAGACTAATATTTTCAATAAAATTTAATTATTCATAATGTGTATGCAATCATTTTATACACTTCGATCATAATATTTATGCTTTGATTTTTAATATATTTATTATTATTTGTAAGACATTTACTGATAGATTTTTAATATTTTAATATTTCTATCTAACAAGGTATTCGCCGTTAATCACCTTAGCTGTTGACGCGGCAGATAATTTTAAATTTTTAGGAATAGATATCACTGCTGAATTTTTAGTATTGTTTACTTTATCATCAATGGTTTGTCCAAAAAAGTTCGAGTGACCCTGTCTTCTCGTTTTAAAATACATTTAGTTACTGAAGGCATTCTAGTGTCGCATGAATATTCAATAGAAATAGGAAGGTGATCGCTTCCTAACAAGTCGTCATTGGAGTGCCACAAGCACTTGTTGCCATTATTGAAGAGACCAGTGATATGAAAATAAAGTATCGATATTATTGTCCACCAGCATCGGACTACCATCGTTCAGGAAGAGCAAATCAAAATCATTTATCAGCTTAACTACTTGCTCACCTCTACCATCCATGCACAGGGAACCATAACATATAATGAGCATCAAAATCACCAAAAATTAATACATTTTATGGCAGATTATCCTGAAAAGCACAGAGCTCATCATAAATTACCACATTATTAGGTGGACAATACGCTAAACAAATAGTCAGATGTGTGCTATTAATTTTTACTTTGCATACGACAAACCCCAAAGTAGAATCAATAGTCACTTTAGTTAAAGGGAGGCTTTGGTGGATTTACAGTTGCGGGATTATATTTTAGTACACATGCGGGGTCTCAATCTTGTACATCTGGCAACCACCTCGACGTAAACAGCGTAAATAGTAAAGTGTATCAATATCTATTTTTAAAAACGAAATAAGCATTTCATATTTCGTTTTTTTCCTTCAAATAAGTGGTTTGCAAAACATGCAGTATTAATTATCGCAAGCTTTGTAGGGGAATGTTTTTCAAATGCGACTTTTTAGAATTGTTTACCGAAATGGCAACGCCTATGGAGGTAAGGCGGCCTTTTATTTGAACACAGCAATTAACAATGATATTTGCATATTTCTTGAATGTAGAAAACGCCTCATACTTCAAACATCTATGTATGGCAGCTAAATCAAATAGAAATCTGAAAATTCGCTGAGAAGTTAGCAAGTGCTTCTCGAAGCTGCACCATCTAATAGCAGCTGATCGAACTAATGAAGTCAGACTTTTCTTTTCACCGAAACAAAACACATTTTCAATAAACAGAAAAAATGCTACTTTATATTCTTCATTATATAACATTACATGAACGCAAAACCGCATTATCGGTATGGAGAATATGAAGACGCTTTACCATTGTGTGTGCATGCATATGTGTGTGCGCGGGTGTGTGTGCGTGTGCGTGCGTGCGTGCGTGCGCGTGCGTGCGTGTGTGTATGTGTGTGTGAGCCTGTCTGCGCGTGTGTGTGTGTGCGTATGCGAGTGTGCACAATTATATACTTGATGAGTTACAAAAATATATGTATGATTCGTTTTGTTCATCACGAATACAGTTCAACTTGTGCTGAATTCTGATAATGGTTTTCGCTCTCAATATTCCATAAGCCATGGCGTTTCTATGGAGACGCGTCCACATTCGAACAGTTGAGAAAGTAAATGCAAATTAGCTTGTTTCAACTCATGCAGCTACAAGTTGGGTTGTTTAAAGGAATTATTTGATTACTGAAATGGAAACACCTATGGAAGTAGGCCGGCGTTTTAGTTCCACAAATGATTATAGCTGCACGTTCTTTACACTTATAAACAGCTACGTATGGCAGATGGAAGAAATAGAATATGCAAATTCGGCGAGACCTTTACAACTACTCGTTACTTAACTATCTAGAAGCAGCTAACTGAACAAATAAAGTTAATTATCTTTAAAATAAATTATAAGGGTTTCATCATTGTGAGCATGTGTGCGTGTTGAGAAATTTGGGATGCTGACCATTTTTAGTTGTTTGACTACTAGTATGCTACTACTAGTATTAGAGTTTTACATTTCAAACATTTTGAACCACGTTTAGCGAAAAGTAACATGTATTTGCTTACTGAAATACTATCTTGCTCTGTATGAATTGATTAACTGGTAAAACACTCATTTTTTTGAAGATATTTAGTTGCCTTTTTACTTTTAAAGAACGGTAATATGTAGAAAAAGAAGGCAAATATTGGGGAAAGTCATACGGACGGGAACAATTCATTTTTTATTAAAACCTTGTCCAACCACCGTTTTTTTTTTCTATAACTCCTCGTAGCCTCCCCGGGGAATAGGCTTATATACAAGTTCCGGTTTCCTACGCATTATTTCCCATTCCCTCTTTGCATGTTTATTATTCTATTCTATCTCATTTTCTACATTTGTCTGTCATATTTGTATTTCTCATTTTCTTGTTTGTCAGTTCATGTCTACGAACTATATACATAGGCATATATGTGTTTATATATGCATATTATATATATATATATATATATTATATATATTATATATATATATATACATATTTGTATCATATTTATCATTGTGTGTGTGCAATGATATTATATGTTTATGGAATAATCAGTTTCATCCATACGAAATATCCAGAGCATGCAGTAAGCTGAACGCTTGTTTATTAACCCAGAACTTCTAATTGTGTAGTTTAAAGAAAGGGGAATAATATTTTATAATATATAAAATATTTTTATTTCATAATCTCTATGCTAATGAATACCCTTAAATTCCCGAATACCTATCTCGCTGTTAACCCAAGTATATGTTAAATAAACAAAGAAAAAATGTATTGTCGATAATATGACGTCATTATGACGTATGGGAAATCCGAGGTGAAAACGAGGTTGCCAGTGAAAGGCTTAGCAGACACTCTTGAAGATGAACACAAGGCAGACTGAAATTGAAAATCGTGGTTGTATCATTGGGATGAGAGAAAGTGGTCTCTCTTCTAGTGAAATTTCCAGGGAACTGGGTATCTCCCAATCTGTAATTTACAGGTGGAAAAAGGGGTGAGAAGAGTAGAGCACCCTGAACGATAGCCCTCGTTCCGGTGCTCCACGAAAGACAACCGAAGATCAAGATGTTCAAATCAGGGAGACGGTGGAGGCAAACCCCTTCACCAGTGCACTTAAAATACAAGAAGAATTGCAGCTCCCAGTAACAAGTCGAACGGTGAGAAAAAGATTGCACACAGATGGTATTCATCACCCAACACCAGCCATCAAAAAGAGGTTGACCGAACGTCATCGCCAAGGTCGCCTCCAGTTCGACCAGCAGTACGTAGACAATGATGTGGCATTACTGGCGAGGGGTAATCTGAAGTGATGAAAAAAACATTTTGTTCCAACGCACATGGGAAACTCCACTGCTGGAGAGATAACAGAAGGTATGCAAATTACTTTTTCACCTCTTTAACCTTTTTATTGTATTATGATGTATGGAAAATATTATTGCCGTATGTGCCCTAATATTTTGTTCTAATCTCTCCTTCTATATTTTCCAGATATGATAGATAAAATATCGAAACTGCAAGGAGTGGTCACGTGGCTTGTAATATGTGGGGGTGGATATTCCTGCATAACGTTGGTGAACTGGCAGAAATAGAGGGGAGATTCAATTCGGAGAAATATATCGAATTATTAGAAGAGTTTCTGCCGTCAGTACGGAGTTATGCCTTGCCTTTCCCAGAAACGATCGTATTCATGCAGGATAACTGCCCAGTACACACGTCGAGGGCGGTTTCGTGAGCAAAACCACCTCGAGATCCTACCATGGCCAAGCAAGACGTGACTTAAACCCAATCGAAAATGTCTAGGTAAATATAGTCATTGTCTGGGAAACAGCAAGTGAAAGAACCTCGGAACAGTTAATAGAACATGCAAAGAGGGAATGGAAGTACTGCTAGAGGCCGCTACGTTATATAATAAGATATATATATAAATAATAAAGTATATAGATATAAAATAATATATATAGTATATATAATTAGTATATATATAATATATATATTATAATAATAATTTTAGAAAATATATCTATAAGATATATAGAAATAGTGTAATTATAATATATATATATAAGATAGTATAATAAATTATATATATATATGATAGTAAGGTGTAAATATAGATATATAATGAGTATATAGATATATATAATATAGGATAATATAGATGATATATATATATATATATGATATATATATATATATATATATATATAATAAATTTTATATATATATATATATAATATATAATATATATATATATATATATATATATATATATATATAATATATATATATATATATAATCTATATATATATTATATATATATATATATAGATATATATATATATATATATATTATATATATATATATATTATAATATATATAGTTATATATATTTTATATATATAAGTATGTCGCCTCTGTCCCGGGGAGACTACGAGGAGTTATAGAAAATAATGGTGGTGGGACAAGATTTTAATAAAAATGAATTGTTCCAGTCCGTATGACTTTCCCCAATATTTGCCGTCTTTTTCTACATATTACTGTTCTTTAAAAGTAAAAAGGCAACAAAATATCTTAAAAAAAAAAAATGATGTGTGTTTTACCAGTTAGTCAATTCATGCAGAGCAAGATAGTATTTCAATAAGCAAATACTTGTTACTTTTCGCTGAACGTAGTTCAAAGTGTTGTAAATGCAAAACTCTAATTCTAAGTCGCTACGCATACTAGTAGTCAAACAACTGAAAATGGTCACCATCTCAAATTTCTCAACACGCCCACAATGATGAAACCCTTAATTAACTTTATTTGTTCAATTAGCTGCTTCTAGATAATTAAGTAACGAGTAATTGCAAAGCTCTCGCCGAATCTGCATATTCTATCTCTTCCAGCTGCCATACGTAGCTGTTTATAGAAAGCAGCGTTTATAAGTGTAAAGAACGTGCAGCTATAATCATTTGTGGAACTAAAACGCCGGCCCACTTCCATTGGTGTTTCCATTTCATTAATCAAATAATTCCAAGAAATCTTGTATGGAAAAAAATGCTCTTTAAAGCCAACATTCAATACATTTAATACATATAACAAGAAATTATGCTTTCCTTAACTTATCAAGAGAATATATAAACTTACATAAATATGCAAATTTAATGACACCTACACATACAGTGGATAGACATGAATTGACAAACGATAGAATAAAAATTACAAATATGACAACAAAAGTAAAGAGCAACATATAGCCACTCCCTCTGGATAAATGTGAAAACATTTAAAATCTTAGATATCATAGAACATCCTTAAGGGAAGTACGATTATTTCCCTTCCTTCAAATCACCTAACTTCTAGTTGTTAGACTTGAAACAAGCTAATGTGCATTTATTTGCTCAGCGGTTCGAATGTGGACGCTC
>NC_051397.1:26256219-26258719 GCF_015228065.2 Penaeus monodon
TTGGGACCAGCACTGACTTGGGCTGGCTTGGCCCCCAGTGGCTAGGTAGGCAATCGGGGTGAAGTTCCTTGCCCAAGGGAACAACGCGCAGGCCGGTGACTCGAGCCCTCGAACTCAGATTGCCGTCGTGCCAGTCTTGAGTCCGATGCTCTAACCACTCGGCTACCGCGGCCTAATATATGTATTTATACATAAATATATAGATAGATATAGATATATAAACACCGATAAATGTATATATATACTATATATGTATATATGCATATATATGTATATATACACATATATATAAACGTACTCATATGTGTATGTACAGTTGCGGAATTATATTTCAGTACACACCCGGGGTCCCAACTGTATATATCTGGCAATCACCTCGATGTAAACATACCGTAAATAGTATTTTTATGAATGAGGCGAAAACCCTAGGTTGTTTGTAACAAAGAGCGGGATTGGGAGAATATAAATAGCCACAGTGAATTAATATCTATTTTTAGAAACGAAATAGCATTTTTATTCGTTTTTTTTTTTGTTTTTGTTTTTTTCAAATAAGGGTTGCAAAACATGCAGTATTAATTATCGTGGCTTTTTGTTTAAGCGTTTGAATTTTTTTCGACAAATATATTAATATAAAAATTATATATATTTTATAATATTATATTATAATACATTTTAAAATATACTATAGTATATATATAAAATTTTTTTGTTTAACATGTAAGTGCACCACACACACACACAAATACACTAAAATACATATTAATTATATATATATATATTTATAATATATATATAATATATATATATATATAATATCGCGCGCGGATTTGCATATATTGGGTATTTCAAACCTGGATACAGTAATGAGTGGGTCTATCTGTTACACCTAGTGATTGAAAAAAAAAACTGGAAGTTACTCCTTTCTTATTGGGTCGAACCTGTAAACATTCACATATGAACAAGTACAAAATAATGGTAAAATACAAAATAACCTTTCACTAGTACAGGTTAAGCAATAGGAGCCACTATAAAAGCCTCTATTATAAATCATTGACACCTTTCAACTTGCTATTGAATAAGCAAAAACATATCTTTCATGGACCTAATGAAATAAACTGAACACAATATATGAGATATGACAATGTTAAGTTACCACAAATAATACAAATGTGGAAGTAGTCTTTTACACAGTGCCCCCCCTTTTCCATCCCTGGTGAATTAACTCTCAGGCTGAATCAGAAACCACAGGTCCAAAAGCAAATGGTACTGTAATGTAAAACATTAGTAGGAAAATACTTCACAAAATCTCTATACCACGATTAGTAGCCCTGATAACATTAATCCACGCAAAATGTTTATAGCCATTTTCACTCGATGTAATTTTTTATATTTTACAGCACAGTTGTAAAGACTCAGGTTATGATAACAATAAACTCACCAATAATGCTATTCCCCAAATGCTGTGATATAAGTGTTTCTAAAATACAGTCAGTTCAAGGGCATTTCAGCTGCTACGCCAGCCAAATACGGATCCCGCCCCTTCACACTTCTCGGGAAGGACGCTTTGTCTCCGTTCTAGCGCATGAAAATACGCAACAGAACTTACAAGGATACAAATTGTACAAAACAAAAAATCTGATTTACATATATTAAATTTATTTCAGTCAATAGTATCCAAAATTATACAGAAAATTTGCTAAGAGGGATACTGAGATATCTTAGTACACTATCGTAGATATGATGGTAGGTTGAGGACCAACAGCAATGAATACTTAAAAAACTACGCCACTGGGAAGGTCATTGGTCACCCACCCCTTTGGGTAAAGACCCAGTGGTAAAGACACCGCATTGGTGATGGTATTTAATATAAATACGGCGGATGCAGAATATGACTGGCGGAAGTTGTCATACTGAAGAAATGGCAGAGATAACATTCCTAGTTAGATAGAACTGCGACCAAAGAAAAAACTTTGCCCTTTACTTTGCTTATTTTATGGCTCCCGACTATATCCCACATACTGGAATGCAATGGCTGATCAGCTCAATGATCATTCCGTTTCATGAATTATATATATATATATATATATATATATATATATATATATATATATAATATATATGTGTGTGTGTGTGTGTGTGTGTGTGTGTGTGTGTGTGTGTGTGTGTATGTGTGTGTGTGTGTGCTTATGCATATATATATTATATATTATATATATATATATATATTATATATATATATATATATAATATATATAGTATATATATATATATATAATTATGCATATAAAAAAGTATATATATATATATATATATATATATATATATATATATATATATATATATATATATACATAGGTGTGGTGTGTGTGTGTGTGTTTTTTTGTGTGTGTTTGTGTGTGTGTGTTTTTTTGTGTTGTTGTGTGTGTGTGTGTGTGTGTGTGTGTGTGTATGTATAAATTTGTGTGTATATACACACACACACACATGCACACACACACAC
>NC_051397.1:26263719-26266219 GCF_015228065.2 Penaeus monodon
ATCGGGGTGAAGTTCCTTGCCCAAGGGAACAACGCGCAGGCCGGTGACTCGAGCCCTCGAACTCAGATTGCCGTCGTGCCAGTCTTGAGTCCGATGCTCTAACCACTCGGCTACCGCGGCCTAATATATGTATTTATACATAAATATATAGATAGATATAGATATATAAACACCGATAAATGTATATATATACATATATATGTATATATGCATATATATGTATATATACACATATATATAAACGTACTCATATGTGTATGTACAGTTGCGGAATTATATTTCAGTACACACCCGGGGTCCCAATCTGTATATCTGGCAATCACCTCGATGTAAACATACCGTAAATAGTATTTTTATGAATGAGGCGAAAACCCTAGGTTGTTTGTAACAAAGAGCGGGATTGGTAGAATATAAATAGCCAACAAGTGAATTAATATCTATTTTTAGAAACGAAATAAGCATTTCATATTTCGTTTTTTTTTTTTGTTTTTTTGTTTTTTTCAAATAAGTGGTTGCAAAACATGCAGTATTAATTATCGCTGGCTTTGTAGGGGAATGTTTTTCAAATGCGACTTTTTAGAATTGTTTACCGACATGGCAACGCCTATGGAGGTAAGGCGACATTCCCCTTTATTTGAACACAACAATTAACAATGATATTTGCATATTTCTGAATGTAGAAAACGCCTCATACTTCAAACATCTATGTATGGCAGCTAAATCAAATAGAAATCTGAAAATTCGTTGAGAAGTTAACAAGTGCTTCTCGAAGCTGCACCATCTAGTAGCAGCTGATCGAACTAATGAAGTCAGACTTTTCTTTTCACCGAAACAAAACACATTTTCAATAAACAGAAAACATACTGCGTTATATTCTCCATTATATAACATTACATGAACGCAAAACCGTATTATGGGTATGGAGAATATAAAGACGCTTTACTATTGTGTGCATGCATATATGTGTGTGTGCGTGTGTGTGTGTGCGTGTTCGTGCGTGCGCATGCGTGTGTGTGTGAGCCTGTCTGCACTCATCAGATATTCAGTTGCCTTTTTACTTTTAAAGAACAGTAATATGTAGAAAAAGAAGGCAAATATTGGGGAAAATCATCCTGATAGGAACAATTCATTTTTATTAAAACCTTGTCCAACCACCGTTTTTTTTTTTTTTTTTTTTTTTTTCTATATCTCCCCGTAGCCTCCTCGGGGAGTAGGCTTATATACAAGTTCCGGTTTCCTACGCATTATTTCCCATTCCCTCTTTGCATGTTTATTATTCTATTGTATCTCATTCTCTACATTTGTCTGTCATATTTGTATTTCTCATTTTCTTGTTTGTCAGTTCATGTCTACAAACTGTATATACATAGGCATGTATGTGTTTATATATATGCAAATATATACATATTTGTATCATATTTATCATTGCGTGTGTGCAATGATATTATATGTTTATGGAACAGTCAGTTTCATCCATACGAAATGTCCAGAGCATGCAGTAAGCTGAACGCTTGTTTATTAGCCCAGAACTTCTAATTGTGTAATTTAAAGAAAGAGGAATAATATTTTATAATATATAAAATATTTTTATTTCATAATCTCTATGCTAATGAATACCCTTAAATTCCCGAATACCTATCTCGCTGTTAACCCAAGTATATGTTAAATAAACAAAGAATAAATATATTGTCGATAATATGACGTCATTATGACGTATGGGATATCCGAGGTGAAAACGAGGTTGCCAGTGAAAGGCTTAGCAGACACTTTTGAAGATGAACACAAGGCAGACTAAAATTGAAAATCGTGGTTGTATCATTGGGATGAGAGAAAGTGGTCTCTCTCCTAGTGAAATTTCCAGGGAACTGGGTATCTCCCAGTCTGTAATTTACAGGTGGAAAAAGAGGTGGGAGGAGTAGAGCACCCTGAACGATAGCCCTCGTTCCGGTGCTCCACGAAAGACAACCGAAGATCAAGATATTCAGATCAGGGAGATGGTGGAGGCAAACCCCTTCACCAATGCACTTAAAATACAAGAAGAATTGCAGCTCCCATTAACAAGTCGAACGGTGAGAAAAAGATTGCACGCAGATGGTATTCATCACCCAACACCAGCCATCAAAAAGAGGTTGACCGAACGTCATCGCCAAGGTCGCCTCCAGTTCGACCAGCAGTATGTAGACAATGATGTGGATTACTGGCGAAGGTTAATCTGAAGTGATGAAAAAACGTTTTGTTCCACCACGCATGAGAAGCTCTACTACTGCAAATTATTTTTTCACCTCTTTAACCTTTTTATTGTATTATGATGTATGGAAAATATTATTGCCGTATGTTCCCTAATATTTTGTGTTCTAATCTCTCATTCTATATTTTCCAGATATGATAGACAAAACATCGATACTGCGAGGAGTGACAACGTGACTTATAATATGTGGGGGTGGATATTCCTGCATGGCGTTGGTGAACTGGCTCTTATCGAATTTGCATATTCTATTTC
>NC_051397.1:26271219-26273719 GCF_015228065.2 Penaeus monodon
CACATATATATATATATTATATATATATATATATAATATATATATATATATATATATATGTATATGTATATGTGTATATTATAACATACAGAAGTCTATTTCTGTACCAGTGGACCACGTGTCTGGTTACCACGCAGATCCAAAAGTCACAAATATAACCATTCACTCAGCGAGGGCGTAGGTGACGAGGTCATCTGATCTCGTTTGACGGGAGTTCGTGCAAGCACCCGACGCGGTAAGGTCAGCTTCGCCCTCTTCCCTCCGGGTTAGCTGGCCGCGACCGCATACCGCGATTACCCATATAACTAGACATGTCGCGTGTGTCAACTCTCAGAAATAAAGAGTCACGCCGTTAACAAGTATCAATACCCCTGCAAGCCAATGTAATTGGGTTCTATACATGTTATATCTGGTGTCAGGGTGGTGCTGTGTCCTTCCGGCTCGCAGCATGAACGCAAACCTTTGAAGATAATCCGCTCGACTGCTTCAAGACATGGCTAAGAAAAAAAACAAAACACGTGAGTACACGTTTGGGCCCCCTTTCTATTTTCCTTTCCATTCTTTCTTTCTCCATATATGTGTTAAGCCGTTGGTTTTTGTGGGTAAAAGATGCTAATGACAGCAAATGGCGCGTTCTCGCACTATTCCCTTCACCTCAGATCGCATTTCCGTGTGATCGAGTATGTGGTCAGCGAACATGAATATCGTTCGTTAGTTAAGTAGTTAATACATTTAGCTTGTTTTAGAGATTTATGTTGTTTCATCTGCAACAAATTTAACGTGTTCGTGATTTTATCTTATCACGAATGTCATTTCATTTTATCTCGTCCCTCCCTCGCCCTGACCTGACCCCGCTTTCTCTTTCGCTTGTGGTCTTGACCTGACCACCTTTTTCCTTTTCCGGTCAAACCTAGGGGATTAACTGTAATTGTTACATTGCTTTTTGGTGACACGTTCTATCGGCACTAGAACAGAGCATGTAACGCAATTTCATTAAAATGTATCATAGTGCACAGGATTGCCCGATATTGCCCCAGGGTTGCGTAAACGCCTAATAGATCTGCGCTCCGACGTTCGAAGGGTTATTCGTTCGATTGGCACCTTTATGTCGGTGTGACCTAGAATCATTATTCGCATATTAATCACACCTTTATCATCCTCTTGAAGTCACTTGCATGTTTTGGGTATATCCCAGGTGTTTGTGTGATTGGTGATAATTTAAATATCCTTAGGGAATTTCATGAGCGCTCATCACAGATACGTAGAAAAGAGCAGGTTATTTATAGATTTTCCTGGCTTGAGGCACTTCAATCATATACGGCATTTGGGTATAGGATATAGGGTATAGGTTAATGAAGTCTAACATGCGTAGCTAGACATGTACCTCAGCAGTTCAGATTTCTGACTCCGAGAAGATTTGCTTAGCGAATATTTTTTTCATGTCACCATTCATTCATGCGTACATTCTGTCGCATATCATTCATTATATGTTGAATTCAATGTGGTAGTTGAAATAATTTTAAATAGCTAGCATTGCTAATTTACTTCAGTTTTGTTATTGTGAATGTTAATATTCATGTTTGTGATTCATTCTCTGTGTGAGGTCACTCTCGCTTTCCCTCTCATTCACACTAGCTGTCACTCACACACGCACACACACACACACACTCACTTCACTCACACATGCAGGACAAAAGACACTGAACCTTTTCATTAATAGGGTTGTTACTGTCTTAGTGCCGGCATAAAGATTTATGATGTATTTTTTAGCCCGCAATTTTGTCTGTCGTGACGAGTGACTCGTACATGATGTACAAATTACATTTATTTCTTCTCTGTGTGACAACAGTGATTCAAGTAAATCCTTGCGGATTGCCGTTGTCGTTTCCCTTATCTACTCTCATATCTATCAAGCCAGGTCCATGCAGATCGCTACTGACGTCTCCTTCTTCTGTTTTCTTCTTTATCTTTGTGAAAATGAAACACAAAATGAAAAAAAAGACGGAAAATAAATTAAAAACCAATATTAAAAACCGCAATTTTTTCTTAAATAACCGGTTAGTGGTAGTTAACACCCCTCTTCTCTGTTGCCTTTCATTTTCTCTTACTCTGGCACTTACGTGTATGATCTTGTTCCCGACTATTTATTGCAGTCGGACCGACGATATCCGACACGGCACCGAAGGAGGATCCTGCTGCAGAACCGGTCACCTTTGGATGCCGTGGGAAGGACGTCATCGTAGATCGCCATACGCCCGCGGACCAAGATTTTCGTCAGAACAGGTGTTAATCCATCCCAAGATGTAGTGGACGGGCGTTGCCTGTGGGACTCCCAGCGAAGCACAGCAACTTGCCGCAGGTACCAGTCGCCCCAAAATGCTGTGGATGGGTGACGCCTGGCGGACGCCTGCAGATCCAGTCAACTCCAGGAGCTCGTAGCGCAGGTATCAACTGTCCTGAGATGCCGCCCCTGCCCCGACATCCATAGATCCAGATGAAG
>NC_051397.1:26278719-26281219 GCF_015228065.2 Penaeus monodon
CACTTTTCCAAACTCATGCCACTTCGCCCACATCATTCCCATATTGAAAGTGGGGGGTAATCCCAGATCTGCCATCTCCTACCGCCCAACTGGTCATGGAATGAATTGTTAACAGTAGGCTATTGCATTTTTTAAATTCCAGTAATTTGCTAGTTGACGAGCAGTGCGGCTTCCGCAATGGACGTCAAACTCTCGATCAGCTAGTAAAGCTGGACAGTCATATTCAAGAGGCCATTGCCAAAAAAGATTTTTTGATTTCAGTATTTTTAGATATAGAAAAAGCCTACGACATGTCATGGCGATATGGCCTACTCAGAAAACTTTATGCTTTTGGATTACATGGAAACTTGCCTTATTTTATTCAAAATTTCATTTCTGACAGAACATTTGCTGTCAAATTATTTTCCGACAATGTCACTTTTTCGGACATTTTTGTCCAGGCAAACGGGGTGCCACAAGGAAGTGTCTTGTCACCAACATTATTTCTATGTTTGATTAATGACATCTTACCAGCTCCTCCTCGGAATCTTAAATACTCACTGTACGCTGATGATTTTGCATTATGGCACTCCAGCAATAATGCAGAATTCTCAGCAAATCGCATCCAATTGGCACTGGATATGATTCATAACTGGGGCCTCCAGTGGGGTTTTAAGTTTTCCACTAGAAAGAGTATTGGGGTAATTTTTTCACGTAAGAGGAAGCCAATCATAACGCTAACTCTAGACAACCACCCAATACCTATTCAAAATTCTGCTAAATTTTTAGGTCTACTTTTTGATAGTAGACTAAATTGGAAAGACCACATTGGTCAGTTAAAGAATAAATGTCAAAGAGCACTAAATTTATTAAAGTGTATTTCTGGTAATAAATGGGGAGCTGATAGACAGTCTTTGCTAATGGTATATAAAGCCCTGATTAGGTCTAAAGTAGATTATGGGTCAATCATATATGGTTCGGCATCGAGAACAAATTTGAAAGGTTTGGATGGTGTGCAGAATGCCTGTTTGCGTGTGTGTCCTGGAGCCCTGAAGTGTACTCGGATCGAGCGTCTTGAGGTGAAGTCAGGAGTACCTCCCCTCTGACTCAGACGCGGCCAGTTACCTTTGAGCTATGCCACAAAGGTGGCTCGAGACCCGAGCCACCCTAATGGCAATGGAGGCACTAGGCCCTTTGCCACGAGACTCCACGACCTCGTCGAGAATGTCGGTATAGATCTCTCTACCCTTGATACCCTGGTACAGTCAAACATAGCGCCATGGGAAACGCCCAATTTTTCCATCATGGAAGCTTGGCTTCCATCAACTAAGGCCATGGCGCCGGAGGTGGAGGTACGCCAGTGGTTTAGAGAGATCCTTATTAAACATCTCAATTTCTTTCATATATATACCGACGGCTCCAAGACAAATGAGGGTGTGGGTGTGGGTGTATGATCGCCTGAATGTCAATTGAAGTTTCGACTGCCGAATCATGCATCGATCTTTCTTTCTGAACTTTTTGCTATTGACAAAGCCATTGATTTTGCACTATCGACGACCCACGATAGAATAGTAATTTTTTTCAGATTCATTAAGTTCACTTAAAGTTATTAAATCCTTAGAAACCACTAAAAATGAACTGCTGGGTAATATCATTCGTAAGCTACATGGTGCCAACAAATCAATCAAGCTAATATGGGTACCAGGCCACTCTGGCATCCATGGCAATGAACAGGCTGACAAACTAGCCGGGTCAACTAGCGATCTGGACACTACCATAGTTCGTACAGATCTCAGGTGTTTTGTGTCTCTTATAAAAGCAAAAATACATCTCCTGTGGCAAAGTGAGTGGACCAACCTAGACATATCCAACAAACACATAACCGTAATAGAAACGCGGGACACAGCCCACAGAAGAAACAGAAGAGAAGAGGTGGTGTTGGCACGCCTAAGAACAAACGCCACAAGAATGACCCACCTCACGCCACTCATCGAAAATAGATTCCTCCACAGGCCCACATTGCACAAACCATCTTACAATAGCCCATTTCCTCATAACCTGCCATAGATTCAACAAAACAGACAATCTTAAGAGAAATTACTGCAGAATAAAAAAATATACCTTTCACAACATCAAATCTATTATCTGATAATGAAACAATAATATGTAAAGTAATTGCTTTTTTAAGGGAGACAAAACTTTATGACCTTGTATAGATTGATAGAATAAATAGGATCCATTGGTTTTAATAACCTTGGCTATATGCCGCTGGTTGATAGCCAGAATAAAAAGAAAAGAAAGAAAAAAAATAATTACTCACATCACTCGTGTTTAATTTTTGATGAGTAAACACCTACCCTAATGCAAAGCAGTAAACAATAAGTCTGTGCCACAGAACTACCTTGGAGCCGGGCCTCTCGTCTCGCTAGACAATATTGTTTCTGAGTTCTAAAGTAAATAAAAGTAAAGTAAAATCCTGTAATTACAGAAAATTATAGTGTTTTGCCAGCACCTTCAGTGC
>NC_051397.1:26295261-26297761 GCF_015228065.2 Penaeus monodon
AAAGAAAGGGGACTAATATTTTATAATATATAAAATATTTTTATTTCATAATCTCTATGCTAATGAATACCCTTAAATTCCCGAATACCTATCTCGCTGTTAACCCAAGTATATGTTAAATAAACAAAGAAAAAATGTATGACGTCATTATGACGTATGGGAAAACGAGGTTGCCAGTGAAAGGCTTAGCAGACACTCTTGAAGATGAACACAAGGCAGACTAAAATTGAAAATCGTGGTTGTATCATTGGGATGAGAGAAAGTGGTCTCTCTCCTAGTGAAATTTCCAGGGAACTGGGTATCTCCCAGTCTGTAATTTACAAGTGGAAAAAGAGGTGGGAGGAGTAGAGCACCCTGAAAGATAGCCCTCATTCCGGTGCTCCACGAAAGACAACCGAAGATCAAAATGTTCAGATCAGGGAGATGGTGGAGGCAAACCCCTTCACCAATGCACTTAAAATACAAGAAGAATTGCAGCTCCCAGTAACAAGTCGAACGGTGAGAAAAAGATTGCACGCAGATGGTATTCATCACCCAACACCAGCCATCAAAAAGAGGTTGACCGAACATCATCGCCAAGGTCGCCTCCTGTTCGACCAGCAGTATGTAGACAATGATGTGGATTACTGGCGAGGGGTAATCTGAAGTGATGAAAAAACGTTTTGTTCCACCACGCATGAGAAGCTTTACTACTGCAAATTATTTTTTCACCTCTTTAACCTTTTTATTGTATTATGATGCATGGAAAATATTATTGCCGTATGTTCCCTAATATTTTGTGTTCTAATCTCTCATTCTATATTTTCCAGATATGATAGATAAAATATCGAAACTGCAAGGAGTGGCCACGTGGCTTATAATATGTGGGGGTGGATATTCCTGCATGGCGTTGGTGAACTGGCTCTCATCTAATTTGCATATTCTATTTCTTTCAGCTGCCATATGTAGCTGTTTATAGAAAGCAGCGTTTATAAGTGTAAATAATGTGCAGCTATAATCATTTGTGGAACTAAAACGCCGGCCCACTTCCATAGGTGTTTCCATTTCAGTAATCAAATACTTCCAAGAAATCTTGTATGAAAAAAATGCTCTTTAAAGCCAACGACATTCAATACATTTAATACATATAACAAGAAATTATGTTTTCGTAAACTTATCAAGAGAATATATAAACTTTGACTTTTCATTGAAGATAAACATGCAAATTTAATAACACCTACACATATACAGTGGATGGACATGAATTGACAAACGATAGAATAAAAATTACAAATATGACAACAAAAGTAGAGAGCAACATATAACCACTCCCTCTGGATAAATGTGAAAACATTTAAAATATTAGATATCATTGAACATCCTTAAGGGAAGTAAGATTATTTACCCTCCTTCAAACAACATAACTTGTAGTTGCTTGAGTTGAAACAAGCTAACGTGCATTTACTTGCTCAGCTGTTTGAATGTGGACGCGTCTCCATAAAAACGCCATGGCTTATGGAATATTGAGAGCGAAAACCATTATCAGAATTCAGCACAAGATAAAGTGTATTCGTGATGAACAAAACGAATCGTACATGTTTTTGTAATTCATCAAGTATATAATTATGCACACACGCATACGCACACACGCGCAGACAGGCTCACACACATACACGCGCGCGAAGCACGCAAGCACGCGCACGCACGCACACGCAAACACACACACGCGCGCACACATATGTATGCACACACAATGGTAAAGCGTCTTTATATTCTCCATACCCATAATGCGGTTTTACGTTTATGTAATGTTATATAATGAAATATAACGCAGTATGTTTTCTGTTTATTGAAAATGTGTTTTGTTTCGGTGAAAAGAAAAGTCTGACTTCATTAGTTCGATCAGCTGCTATTAGATGGTGCAGCTTCGAGAAGCACTTGCTAACTTCTCAGCGAATTTTCAGATTTCTATTTGATTTAGCTGCCATACATAGATGTTTGAAGTATGAGGCGTTTTCTACATTCAAGAAATATGCAAATATCATTGTTAATTGTTGTGTTCAAATAAAAGGGGAATGCCACCTTACCTCCATTGGCGTTGCCATTTCGATAAACAATTCCAAAAAGTCGCATTTGAAAAATATTTTCCTACAAAGCCATCGATAATTAATACTCCATGTTTTACAACCATTTATTAAAAAAAAAAAAAAAAAAAAATCAAATGCTTATTTCGGTTCTAAAATAGACATTAATACACTTATTGGCTATTTAAATTCTACCAATCCCGCTTTTTGTTACAAACAACCTAGGGTTTCCGTCTCATTCATAAAATAAAAAAACTATTTACAGTATGTTTACATCGAGGTGGTTGCCAGATGTACAAAATTTGGACCCCGTATGTGTACTGAAACATAATTCTGCAACTGTAAATGGCGACTCCACCCCTATCCTCACAGTCATTCCGGCATAAATGGTAGGTCCACAGTGAAACGACGGTCGTCATAGACAAGGTGTGTTAAGA
>NC_051397.1:26307761-26309828 GCF_015228065.2 Penaeus monodon
CTGGAGCCCGGGGCCTCTCGTCTCGCTTGACATTGTTGTTCCTGAGTTTTTTCTAAAGTAACTCAAAGTAAAGTAAAATCTTGTAATTACAGAACATTATAGTGCTTTGCCAGCACCTTCAATGCTTTGTTTTTGCAGGTGACACGAGGCTACAGTAGGTGTAGTCAGCACCCCACCTCAGACTCGCAGCTCTCTTCTACACCAGGGTAGCCCTTTGGGCTTTGACCCCTGGGTAGGGAGGCCCAGTAGTCTGGGGCGTCCTTTGGGCGCAGTTTTGCTATCCATTCCTAAAACTTCGACAGATAGCGTTAAGCATAGAGTTCCATGGTGGACACCAGATTGCCGCAGGGCGCTGTGCCGACGCAATAAGGCCTACAGGCTTTTCAAAAATAACATCACTAACGAGAACTTTTGCAATTACAAACAAGCAAGAGCTAGGGCTCGTAGAATAATAAGACAAGCAAAAAGAGACTCCTGGCGGAGCTTTGTCTCTACAATTAACAGCAACAACAAAATATCAGAGGTTTGGTCCACTATCAATAAAATCAAGAAAAAAACATCTATCAAAATTAATAACATCATCCACGAGGGCACTAATTTCGATTCGCCTAGAGACTAATGCACTCGCCAGGCAGTTCTCTCATACAAGCAGCTCAGCTAATTACCATCCCACCTTCCTGACCATCAAGGAAGAGGCTGAGCTGCAACCAATTCACTTTGCCACAGGAGATGACTTTGATTACAATAAAGATCTAACAATGGATGAGCTTGTCCGAGCCCTAGAAGCCTGTAGAGGAACATCCCCAGGCCCCGATGAGATTCGATATGAGATGATAAAGCATCTTAATCAAGATGACATGATTAAGTTGCTAGAAGTGTACAATGAAATTTGGAAAAGCCACACTTTTCCAAACTCATGCCACTTCGCCCACATCATTCCCATATTGAAAGTGGGGGGTAATCCCAGATCTGCCATCTCCTACCGCCCAACTGGTCATGGAATGAATTGTTAACAGTAGGCTATTGCATTTTTTAAATTCCAGTAATTTGCTAGTTGACGAGCAGTGCGGCTTCCGCAATGGACGTCAAACTCTCGATCAGCTAGTAAAGCTGGACAGTCATATTCAAGAGGCCATTGCCAAAAAAGATTTTTTGATTTCAGTATTTTTAGATATAGAAAAAGCCTACGACATGTCATGGCGATATGGCCTACTCAGAAAACTTTATGCTTTTGGATTACATGGAAACTTGCCTTATTTTATTCAAAATTTCATTTCTGACAGAACATTTGCTGTCAAATTATTTTCCGACAATGTCACTTTTTCGGACATTTTTGTCCAGGCAAACGGGGTGCCACAAGGAAGTGTCTTGTCACCAACATTATTCTATGTTTGATTAATGACATCTTACCAGCTCCTCTCGGAATCTTAAATACTCACTGTACGCTGATGATTTTGCATTATGGCACTCCAGCAATAATGCAGAATTCTCAGCAAATCGCATCCAATTGGCACTGGATATGATTCATAACTGGGGCCTCCAGTGGGGTTTTAAGTTTTCCACTAGAAAGAGTATTGGGGTAATTTTTTCACGTAAGAGGAAGCCAATCATAACGCTAACTCTAGACAACCACCCAATACCTATTCAAAATTCTGCTAAATTTTTAGGTCTACTTTTTGATAGTAGACTAAATTGGAAAGACCACATTGGTCAGTTAAAGAATAAATGTCAAAGAGCACTAAATTTATTAAAGTGTATTTCTGGTAATAAATGGGGAGCTGATAGACAGTCTTTGCTAATGGTATATAAAGCCCTGATTAGGTCTAAAGTAGATTATGGGTCAATCATATATGGTTCGGCATCGAGAACAAATTTGAAAGGTTTGGATGGTGTGCAGAATGCCTGTTTGCGTGTGTGTCCTGGAGCCCTGAAGTGTACTCGGATCGAGCGTCTTGAGGTGAAGTCAGGAGTACCTCCCCTCTGACTCAGACGCGGCCAGTTACCTTTGAGCTATGCCACAAAGGTGGCTCGAGACCCGAGCCACCCTAATGGCAATGAGGAAGGCCC
>NC_051397.1:26309928-26312428 GCF_015228065.2 Penaeus monodon
GAAACATTGGGCTGGTAACCCCCCCGTAATTTTTTCCCCTTATAGAAAAGTGATAAACGGTAAATAACTTGTGTTAATAAAGGAAGACTTCATTTTGTGTATATTTCGTGCCCTGCCCGCCCTTGGGTTTCCTCTCGTGGTGTTCGGACCTGTGGTGCTCGGTCCCTCTTGGAGCTGTTCAGTGTTCACGACCTGTGGATAGCACCCGTCTGCCTAGCCTGCCTTGTGTTGGTGGCAGAGAGACAGGCGGTCGGCGAAAACAAAATATACCATATATATTTATATTACATATATATTATTATATATACAAAATATATCATATATATATTCATATAAAAATTACATATATATACATATATATTTATATATATACAGATATATACATATATATTTATATATATGTATACATACATATATATATACATGTGTGTGTATCTATCTATATATGTATATATTTTTTTTAACGGTAGGTTCATGTTTGAGCCGCCGTGGTCACAGCATGATACTTAATTGTAGTTTTCATGTTGTGATGCTCTTGGAGTGAGTATGTGGTAGGGTCCCCAGTTCCGTTCCACGGAGAGTGCCGGTGTTACTTTTTTTTTTAGGTAATCATTCTCTCTATTCTATCCGGGCTTGGGACCAGCACTGACCTGGGCTGGCTTGGCCACCCAGTGGCTAGGTAGGCAATCGGGGTAAAGTTCCTTGCCCAAGGGAACAACGCACAGGCCGGTGACTCGAACCCTCGAACTCAGATTGCCGTCGTGCCAGTCTTGAGTCCGATGCTCTAACCACTCGGTTACCGCGGCCTAATATATGTATATATACATAATTATATAGATAGATAGATATAGATATATAAACACCGATAAATGTATATACATACATATATATGTATATATGCATATATATATGTATATATACACATATATATAAACGCACTCATATGTGTATGTACAGTTGCGGAATTATATTTCAGTACGCACGCTGGGTCCCAATCTTGTTATATCTGGCAATCACCTCAATGTAAACATACCGTAAATAGTATTTTTATGAATGAGGCGAAAACCCTAGGTTGTTTGTAACAAAGAGCGGGATTGGTAGAATGTAAATAGCCAACAAGTGAATTAATATCTATTTTTAGAAACGAAATAAGCATTTGATATTTCTTTTTTTTTTGTTTGTTTTTTGTTTTTTTTTCAAATAAGTGGTTGCAAAACATGCAGTATTAATTATCGCAAAGCTTTGTAGGGGAATTGTTTTAAAATGCCACTTTTTTAGAAAATTGTTTACCGAAATGGCAACGCCTATGGAGGTAAGGCGGCATTCCCCCTTTATTTGAACACAACAATGAACAATGATATTTGCATATTTCTTGAATGTAGAAAACGCCTAATACTTCAAACGTCTATGTATGGCAGCTAAATCAAATAGAAATCTGCAAATTCGTTGAGAAGTTAACAAGTGCTTCTTGAAGCTGCACCATCTAGTAGCAGCTGATAGAACTAATGAAGTCAGACTTTTCTTTTCACCGAAACAAAACACATTTTCAATAAACAGAAAACATACTGCGTTATATTCTCCATTATATAACATTACATGAACGCAAAACCGTAGCTTATTGGTTGGGAATATAAAGACGCTTTTACCATTGTGTGCATGCATATATGTGTGTGGTGTGCGGTGTGTGTTGTGCGTGTTCGTGCGTGCGCATGCGTGTGTGTGTGAGCCTGTCTGCACTCATCAGATATTTCAGTTTGCCTTTTTACTTTAAAAAAACAGTAATTGTAGAAAAAGAAGGCAAATATTGGGGAAATCATACTGATAGGAACAATTCATTTTTATTAAAACCTTGTCCAACCACCGTTTTTTTTTTCTTTGTTTTTTTTTTTTTTTTTTTCTATATCTCCCCGTAGCCTCCCCGGTGAATAGGCTTATGTACAAGTTCCGGTTTCCTACGCAGTATTTACCATTCCCTCTTTGCATGTTTATTATTCTATTGTATCTCATTCTCTACATTTGTCTGTCATATTAGTATTTTTCATTTCTTGTTTGCCAGTTCATGTCTACAAACTGTATATACATAGGCATGTATGTTTTTATATATGCAAATAATTAACAATATTTGTATCATATTTATCATTGCGTGTGTGCAATGATATAAGTGTATGAATAGTTCAGTTTCATCCATAGAAACGTCCAGAGCATGCAGTAAGCTGAACGCTTGTTTATTAACCCAGAACTTCTAATTGTGTAATTTAAAGAAAGGGATAATATTTTTAAATTTTTAAAATATTTTTTATTTCTAATCTCAGCTAATGAATACCCTTAAATTCCCGAATCCCTATTCGCTTTTAAACCCAAAAGTAATTTTTAAATAAACAAAGAAAAAATGTAGAGTCATTTGACGTTGGGAAAACGGGGTTTTGCCAGTAAAAGGGGCTTACAGACACTCTTGAAGATGAACAAAGGCAGACTAAAATTTGAAAATCGGGTTGTATCA
>NC_051397.1:26319928-26321226 GCF_015228065.2 Penaeus monodon
TGCCCCGACGTCCATAGATCCAGATGAAGATTACGAGGACGAGGACGAGCAAACTGCCGAGATGGACCTGGACGAGATCTGTGAGGACGTGTGGACGAGGACGCCGCCGAGTTAGGCCTGGGCAAGGACTACGAGGAAGTCTAGACGAATCTGAAGTCAAGGAGGACCCGTGCGAGACTTTCGATGACGTGTGGACATCGAGGACGGACAGATTACACCAAGGACCAGGAGGATGAGGACAACAGGGAGGAGCAGCCACAAAGATGCACCAGGACAACGCACGAGAACGAGATGACCAGCCAAGTTAGGTCGCCCTTGAAGGTGCCTCGAGGGCGAGGCGCGAGTAGGTGGCCGAGTAATATAACATACAGAAGTCTATTTCTGTTACCAGTGGACCACGTGGCTGATTACCACGCGGATCCAAAAGTGCCAAATATAACCATTCAGCGAGGGCGTAGGTGACGAGGACATCTGATCTCGTTTGACCGGAGTTGTGTCAAGCACCCGACGCGGTAAGATCAGCTTCGCCCTCTCCCTCTGGGCTAGCTGGCCGCGACCCGCATACCGCGATTACCCCTATAAATAGACATGTCTTGTGTGTTCCTATATTGTGTGTCAACTCTTAGAAATAAAGAGTGAAGCCGAACTATCAGTATAACTACCCTCTGCTCACCATTGTACTAAGGATCACAGACTTTTACAATCTCTATATAACATATACAGAAGTCTATTTCTATTACCAGTGGACCACGTGGCTGGTTACCACGCAGATCCAAAAGTCCCAAATATAACCATTCACTCAGCGAGGGCGTAGGTGACGAGGTCATCTGATCTCTTTTGACCAGGGAGTTCGTGTCAAGCACCCGACGCGGTAAGGTCAGCTTCGCCCCCTCCCTCCGGGTTAGTTGGCCGCGACCCGCATACCGCGTCGGGTGCTTGACACGAACTCCCGGTCAAATGAGATCAGATGACCTCGTCACCTACGCCCTCGCTGAGTGAATGGTTATATTTAGGACTTTTGGATCCGCGTGGTAACCAGCCACATGGTCCACTGGTAACAGAACTTCTATATATGTTATATATATGTATATATATATATATATATTATATATATCATATATATATATATACATTATATATATATATTATATAGTATTATAGATATATATACATATATATATATTATAATATACATATATACATATATACATATATACATATATACATACATATGGATAGATAGATAATGAGATAGATAGATAGAGAGACAGATAGTATATATAGATAGCAAAGATATG
>NC_051397.1:26323826-26329503 GCF_015228065.2 Penaeus monodon
TCAGACCCGCAGCTCTCTTCTACACCAGGGTAGCCCTTTGGGCTTTGACCCCTGGGTAGGGAGGCCCAGTAGTCTGGGGCGTCCTTTGGGCGCACTTTTTCTTTTTCTAAATTTTTCATCTTAATGTGACTTTCCTGAGCCTACCGGAGTTCCTCGTGAACTCCCGTATTCGCTTGGGGTGTGGGCATCTACTTACCGTCCTTCGCCTAGGCAAGTTCGGCGGTAAGGAAGTGTCCTCCACATAACTCGATCCCTCTGTGGTACTGGAGGACGCAACCAGGCTTCCACTGGAGGGGTAGAGGACGAAATACTGATTTACTCTCTTAGCTATTGCTGTTAGGTTGATACCAAAAGTTAAGGGTTCTTTTGATCCCTTCAAGACAACAATTTTGTGTAAAGGGGTCGGACCTGGTCCGATGCCCAGTATGGATGCTACCCCGGCTATTCCTCCTCCTCAAGGAGGAGGGGCGACTCATGACCATTCTAAGACAAATTCGACCCTGAACAACGGAACCCCCACTAACGACAAAACGAGAAGACCACTTTTCAAAATCCCCACGGAGAATGCAAGGTTCGCGAATGTAAAATGCGTGGATGAAAATCAATTGCTTTTGAACGTGAACCCCTTCATCATCAAAAAGGTCCTTGATGGTCAAGTGGACGGCGATTTTGATTTTGTCAAAAAATTGCGAGATGGAAGCCTCCTTGTTAAAGTACAATACAACTCCCAGATTAAGGATTTACTTAAGCTGACGCAAATTCATGATCTTCGAGTTAAAGTAACTATTCCTTTTGGCCCAAATACCTGTAAGGGAGTAATCTTTCACAGAGATTTGAGGACGATGGAAGAAAGTGAAATTCTCGAGAGCATGAAGGACCAAGACGTAGTGGACCAAGAAGAATGGGAATGTGCGAGCGAAAACTGGACTGTGTTTTTTGACCTTTGCTTTGAATAAAATCCCAGAGTATGTCAACGTCGGTTATGAATGTGTTCAAGTAAGACCTTATGTCCAAAAGCTAATGCATTGTAATAGATGCCAAAAATTTGGACACACCTCATTAAGATGTATTGATAAAGACTTGAGTAAACTTGTATGCCGGAAATGTGCTGAAGCCCATGACACCATCACATGTACTAGCCAGATTTCCAAATGTGCTAATTGTGGAGGTCCCCATCAGTCAGGATCTGCTGAGTGCAGTGTCCTGAAGAAGGAAACTGAGACATTAGCATATATAAGAAAGCATGAAGTTAGTTATTCTGAAGCTAAAAGGAAAGTGGAAAGTTTGACACACAAACCTGATACTTCCGATGCTGAAGCAGTAACTAACATCACCCCTAGTGCAAGTAATGTCAGTCAACAGCTTGCAGCCAAGGATAAGGAAATAGCTGAACTCAAACAAACGATTAAAGAATTAAATATTAAAGTATATCAACTGACTAAATTAGTCGATCAAATGACTGCATCAACCCAACATAAAAATCCTAAGGAGGCTGATACCGAATCATAGTCCAGAGCGCACCTTCCCGTCCGGGCTACTCCTGTGAGGACTTCGTCTGGCTCGCGATCGGCTTCTCGAGAGAGAAGCAGATCGCAATCTGTCAGTCGTCTCCCTCGCCAGGAGATGCAGGACATGGAGGCTTCTGTCTCCAAACCATCCCGAGAGAGGTCCCCGGGAAGCGAGGGAGAGGAGGCGTCTCCCTCCCAAAAAAAGAAAAAAATTGGTGGACAAGGCACTCCCAAACCCCATAAAACGTAATCTTCGCGTCGACCATTATACAATGGAATTGTCGAAGTCTTAGATCTAAAGTATATGACCTTAAATTATTAGCCTCGTCCAATGATCCCGATATTATAGTTCTCCAAGAAACGCATTTAACACACCTCGTCTCTGACGAGGTCGTTTCGCTAAGGAACTACCATCTATGTCGGAAGGATCGTGAGGGTTGGGGTGGAGGCGGAGTCGCTATGTACATCCACCAAAGCCTCCCTTTTATAGAAGTGGCCATTGATTCTACTTTGGAGTTTGTCACATGCAAAGTAAAAATTAATGGCGCGTATCTGGCTATATGTTCACTTTATTGTCCACCTGATGCAGTGATAGCCTATGATGAGCCACAAAATAAAGTAATTTTAGCTGATTTTAATGCTCATCATACGTTATGGGGTTCCCTGCAGGTGGATGGTAGAGGTGAGCAAGCAGTTAAGTTGCTTAATGAGTCTGATTTAATCCTTCTGAATGATGGCAGTCCGACGCGGGTGGACGATAATACCGGTAATTTGAACTTTATTGACTTATCACTGGTCTCTTCATCAATAGCAGCCAAGTACCTGTGGCACACCATTGACGACTCGTTGGGAAGTGGTCATCTTCCTATTTTGATTAAATATTCATGCAACACAGTGAGAACGCCTTCAGCACCTAAATTCAACGTAAAAAGAGCAGACTGGGTCGCCTTCACAAGGAGCGTCAAGCTCGAACTTGTTGGAGAAACCATTGATGATAAAGTAATCAATATTCAGAATTCGATTATAGAAGCAGTATTGCTATCCATTCCTAAAACTTCGACAGATAGCATTAAGCATAGAGTTCCATGGTGGACACCAGATTGCCGCAGGGCGCTGTGCCGACGCAATAAGGCCTACAGGCTTTTCAAAAATAACATCACTAATGAGAACTTTTGCCATTACAAACAAGCAAGAGCTAGGGCTTGTAGAATAATAAGACAAGCAAAAAGAGACTCCTGGCGGAGCTTTGTCTCTACAATTAACAGCAACACCAAAATATCAGTGGTTTGGTCCACTATCAATAAAATCGAGAAAAAAACATCTATCAAAATTAATAACATCATCCACGAAGGCACTAATTTCGATTCGCCTAGAGACTAATGCACTCGCCAGGCAGTTCTCTCATACAAGCAGCTCAGCTAATTACCCTCCCACCTTCCTGACCATCAAGGAAGAGGCTGAGCTGCAACCAATTCACTTTGCCACAGGAGATGACTTTGATTACAATAAAGATCTAACAATGGATGAGCTTGTCCGAGCTCTAGAAGCCTGTAGAGGAACATCCCCAGGCCCCGATGAAATTCGATATGAGATGATAAAGCATCTTAATCAAGATGACATGATTAAGTTGCTAGAAGTGTACAATGAAATTTGGAAAAGCCACACTTTTCCAAACTCATGCTACTTCGCCCACATCATTCCCATATTGAAAGTGGGGGGTAATCAGAGATCTGCCATCTCCTACCGCCCAACTGCGTTGACAAGTTGCTTATGCAAGGTCATAGAATGAATTGTTAACAGTAGGCTATTGCATTTTTTAAATTCCAGTAATTTGCTAGTTGACGAGCAGTGCGGCTTCCGCAAGGGACGTCAAAACTCTCGATCAGCTAATAAAGCTGGACAGTCATATTCAAGAGGCCATTGCCAAAAAAGATTTTTTGATTTCAGTATTTTTAGATATAGAAAAAGCCTAAGACATGACATGGCGATATGGCCTACTCAGAAAACTTTATGCTTTTGGATTACGTGGAAACTTGCCTTGTTTTATTCAAAATTTAATTTCTGACAGAACTTTTGCTGTCAAATTATTTTCTGACAATGTCACTTTTTCGGACATCTTTGTCCAGGCAAACGGGGTCCCACAAGGAAGTGTCTCGTCACCAACATTATTTCTATGTATGATTAATGACATCTTACCAGCTCCTCCTCGGAATCTTAAATACTCACTGTACGCTGATGATTGTGCATTATGGCACTCCAGCAATAATGCAGAATTCTCAGCAAATCGCATCCAATTGGCACTGGATATGATTCATAACTGGGGCCTCCAGTGGGGTTTTAAGTTTTCCATTCGAAAGAGTATTGGGGTAATTTTTTCACGTAGGAGGAAGCCGAACATCAGGCTAACTCTAGACAACCACCCAATACCTATTCAAAATTCTGCTAAATTTTTAGGTCTACTTTTTGATAGTAGACTAAATTGGAAAGACCACATTGGTCAGTTAAAGAATAAATGTCAAAGAGCACTAAATTTATTAAAGTGCATTTCTGGTAATAAATGGTGACCTGATAGACAGTCTTTGCTAATGGTATATAAAGCCTTGATTAGGTCTAAAGTAGATTATGGGTCAATCCTATATGGTTCGGCATCGAGAACAAATTTGAAAGGTTTGGATGCTGTGCAGAATGCCTGTTTGCGTGTGTGTCTTGGAGCCCTGAAGTGTACTCGGATCGAGCGTCTTGAGGTGAAGTCAGGAGTATCTCCCCTCCAACTCAGACGCGGCCAGTTAGCTTTGAGCTATGCCGCAAAGGTGGCTCGAGACCCGAGCCACCCTAATAGCAATGGAGGCACTAGGCCCTTTGCCACGAGACTCCACGACCTCATCGAGAAAGTCGGTATAGATCCTTATTAAACATCTCAATTTTTTCATATATATACTGACGGCTCCAAGACAAATGAGGGTGTGGGTGCGGGTGTATGGTCGACTGAATGTCAATTGAAGTTTCGACTGCCGAATCATACATCGATCTTTCTTGCTGAACTTTTTGCTATTGACAAAGCCATTGATTTTGCACTATCGACGACCCACGATAGAATAGTAATTTTTTCAGATTCATTAAGTTCACTTAAAGCTATTAAATCCTTAGAAACCACTAAAAATGAACTGCTGGGTAATATCATTCGTAAGCTACATGGTGCCAACAAATCAATCAAGCTAATATGGGTACCAGGCCACACTGGCATCCATGGCAATGAACAGGCTGACAAACTACCCGGGTCACCTAGCGATCTGGACACTACCATAGTTCGTACAGATCTCAGGTGTTTTGTGTCTCTTATAAAAGCAAAAATACATCTCCTGTGGCAAAGTGAGTGGACCAACCTAGACATATCCAACAAACACAAAACCGTAATAGAAACGTGGGACACAGCCCACAGAAGAAACAGAAGAGAAGAGGTGGTGTTGGCACGCCTAAGAACAAACGCCACAAGAATGACCCACCTCACGCCACTCATCGAAAAAAGATTCCCTCCACAGTGCCCACATTGCACAAACCATCTTACAATAGCCCATTTCCTCATAACCTGCCATAGATTCAACAATAACAGACAAATCTTAAGAAATTACTGCAGAATAAAAAAATATACCTTTCACAACATCAAATCTATTATCTGAAAGTAATTGCTTTTCTAAGGGAGACAAAACTTTATGACCTTATATAGATTGATAGAATAAATAGGATCCATTGGTTTAATAACCTTGGCTATATGCCGCTGGTTGATAGCCAAGAAAAAAAAAGAAAAGAAAAGAAAAAAAAATAATTACTCACATCACTCGTGTTTAATTTTTTGATGAGTAAACACCTTACCCTAAATGCAGAAGCAGTAAACAATAAGTCTTGTGCCACAAGAACTACCTTGGAGCCCGGGGCCTCTCGTCTCGCTAGACAATATTGTTTCTGAGTTCTAAAGTAAATAAAAGTAAAGTAAAATCCTGTAATTACAGAAAATTATAGTGTTTTGCCAGCACCTTCAGTGCTCTTGTTTTGCACTGCCTTACTCTCTTAGCTATTGCTGTTAGGTTGATACCAAAACTTATGAGTTTTTGATCCCTTCAGGACAACAATTTTGAGACAAGGGGTCGGACTTGGTCCGATGGCCAGGATGG
>NC_051397.1:26345020-26350020 GCF_015228065.2 Penaeus monodon
ATGATTGAAAATTCCTCTGCCTGACTAATCCGAGTTAATAAAGTGGGATCCCAACGCTAGTTCAGCTAAACACTTAATTAAGAGTTTAGTTTAACTTACGATACGAGCTTAGTTGTAATGACTTCGAGCGTGCTGTATACATGGCATAAATAATTAAGCATGTTCGTCTGGTTTTCAAAGAATTTATACATTTCTGTGATTTTCCAGGCAGGATCTTTTCGCAAATATCTGTAACTTTTGCTTTTTACCCGAGGACCTATATGCAGAACATATCATTAAATGCACACACACACACACACACACACACACACACACACACACACACACACACACACACACACACACACACACACACACACACACACACACACACACACACACACACACACACACACACTACAAACACACACACGTACACACACTATACACACACACACACCATACACACACACACACACACACACACACACACACACACAATATATATATAATATATATATATATAATATATATATATATATATATATATACATATATATATATATATATATATATATATATATATATATATATATATATATATATATATATATATATATATATATATATATATATATATATATATATATATATATATATATATACTAGTCTACACATTTGTAAGTGTGTATACATACATATATATACACACGTATGTTTTAAATATATATGCATACACACTATATGTATATATACATACATATATATACATATTTATATATGTGTGTGTGTGTGTGTGTGTGTGTGTGTGTGTGTGTGTGTGTGTGTGTGTGTGTGTGTGTGTGTGTGTGTGTGTTGTGTGTGTGTGTGTGTGTGTGTGTGTGTGTGTGTGTGTGTGTGTGTGTGTGTGTGTGTGTGTGTGGACACTCGCTAAAAAAGTATCTTTATGTAACAATATGATACGACGACGAAAACGGTAGGGAAAGCCCTGTGAGCTCGACCTGATATTTGTAACCCTTCTCACATATTATAAATAATCCAAGTAACTCAAGTCCTAATTAAATTCCATGGTAATGATAATGTTGTCTGATAATTCAGGGAAAATGAAGAGGAAAAATTGAGGGTTCTGAACTATATAATACTTTTAATAATTCGTATTACCGCTACCAGGGTTGGCAAACTCTGGCAAGTTTAAATGACAGGATACCGCTACCCCCCCCCCCCCTTTAACTGGCTACGTTTGCAGAGTGCAGGCGCCCCCAAGCCTTAGTTGCTTGGGCAACGATGATATGACGATTGCGGGTATGATCTTCAGGGAAGTATCTGGCCAGACATTTTCTGTGGGATTGAAATCTGACAATTTGAGTGGATGAGGTATAGCATGATCTAGGGGTGTTGCCGAAACAACACCTGTACGACACTGCTCTTGTGGATGGGGCTGTTATCCTGGACAAAGTGAAATGGCTACGAATCGGGGAACACCATGGCCTCACGATGGTAAAAACACCTCGTCTAGTATTTCCATGTAGGCAGACCCCATAACTCTGTCGGGCCTGACATCCATCATTTCCCCGAACCCAGGGGTTATTATTATTATCCAGGAGTTATTATTATAATTCACAATAAGGGGAAGTGGCAACTAACTACCGAAAAACACCCCCTATTTAGATCCAGTCAGCTGTGAGGGGTATTGCCGCTGCGTTTTAATTGGCTTTTATTAGCTCGAGGTGTTTATGCAATGCAAGCTTCCTACTTAACTTTCATATGGCAGTGATTTTTTGAATGGCATTTACTTGACTATCCTGCATTGTGCATATAGTGGCCCACTTCTGGCATTGTCTCTGGTGGACTCGGTTTCTTTGTGTCACTTGATTCACAAGGACACTGTTGGCTGCAAAATACCAAATTTTCTTGATATTTCGGCTCTTGATAGTCCCCAAGAGTAAATTGCAATTATAGCACTACTTATTGTCTATGAGGGCTCCATTGCTAATATTGACTTGATATTATAACAACTCTAACGTAACTATATCAACTCCAAAGCACTATTCATACTATGAAGCTTCATCTGATATGAACTTTGAAAACAGGTTCTAAACTTTCCAAATTAACTCCCAGCGACTCTTCATCTACTTCCGAGTAAAGACACTGTTTTTTAGCAAATGCACACACACACACACACACACACATACACATATGTATGTGTGTGTACATATATATATATATATATATATATCTATATATATATATATATATATATATATATATATATATATATATATATATATATATATATATTGTATATATGTATGTATATGCCACACACACACAACAGCACAACACACACACAACACACACACACACACACACACACACACACCACACACACACACACACACACACACACACACCACACACCAACAACACATTCTACTAGCATGCAACATTTTACAATATATATAATAATATCATATCATATCAATTATTTATAACAAAACAAACACAACAAAGAGCAAACAACACACACGCACACACACACACGTGTGTGTGTGTGTGTGCATGCATACATAACAACATATTTATATATATATATATATTATATATATATATATATATATAATATATATAGAGAGAGAGAGAGAGAGAGAGAGAGAGAGAGAGAGAGAGAGAGAGAGAGAGAGAAAGAGAGAGCAAAGTGCATTTATATAATGGTAAAACAATAACAGCTATCCTTGTTAAGCCATTAATGTGCAGATTTGTGCATTATCCTAATAATGCTGGGAACGAATTAATAATTCTTTGAAAAATACTAATGAATATGAATAACCGTACACAACATATTAACTTTCTTCTCACTCACTTTTTGAAAGTTTGGCAATAAGAAATGGTTTAATTAAACAGCAGACACGAAGTTCAACTTAGACATATGTTGTAATCTAGCAACAAATATGAAGCTTTATTTGCAGAAAATTCATACCTTCAGGATAAGACTTCACTCATGAAGTAAGTGGAATAGTTAATTAAAATCCTTGGGTGAGGACATTAATTCGTGTATTTCAGTTATTTGCCTTTGAAAAAAGGCAATTAGTTTTTTTTATTAATCTTAGGAGAACTTTTCCATAGGTTCGTAGAGGGTTTAAGTCCGTTTGATTTATTTTAGTATGCAATTTATATCATGAATCAAAAAATTTTTCACTGTTTTTGTTTCGTTTTTGTTGTTTGACAAATTACAGAAACCACGAACATCTACATGTTAATCATGTTTGCAGCTGAAACAAAGGTCAATACAGTCTCCAATTAATAATGTCTGATACTAATAACTATTGCCACGAATGTTGCTGCTATACTACAATCACTACTGCTTCGTGTATCACTGCATTATTATCACAACCGCTACAGTAGGATTCACTCGTACTTTATTGTACATGATTATTTTTTGCCCAGGAGTTACAGCTATTGGAAATCTGTATGATAACTGGCTTTTAACTAATTTGGGTTAACCATTGGAAATCGGTATAATAATTTGTATTTAACTTAACGCATTAGACATCATTACTTACAGTGGTTCGACCCGCTAGACTTCTATATTAATAACAAAACGTATTTCAGTAAAAGTTATTTGTTATTGAAAAGAATACTCATAGACGATAAACCTCTTGCAAACATTTATCAATAACCATCTATAATAAATCGTTGCCGTTAGACTAATTTTGATAACAGTGGAAATAGCAGCACCAATAATAATACCGAGAATGTTAATGTTGTTTAGAACATTTTCTTTTATAATTATGACGCAAATACTCATAAGATAAAATAAAACGATAATACCACACTAATGCTACAATTCATATTAATACTTGTGATAAATCGTATCACTCCATCGCCTATCGCTTTTACAAATGTTATTCTGATTTGCCAATGGGAAAAAAATCTAAAATTCATTTAGGTAGACCGAAAAAGACCGAATGAATAACCTCCAATAACATCAATATTTTTCTGCAGTAGCGTTGGGGGATTTAATTGACAAAAGGTTATCATCGCCCCTCCTGGCGGACGAGGCTTTCATCAGCTGATCGCCGTCGATTGGATTGGCGGAACCAGAAAGGCCCGGGACAATTGCCTGTAATCCTTACAAGCCCCGCATGACGTACGCATGCTCGATTGATTCTTTAACGATTTAGAAAGTAAAATGATATTGACATGCTGGTCATAATAATGGTAGCAATATATTTTTTTATGATTATTAAGCAGTATTGGTGGTTTTAGGGAAGTGTTATAGAAAAACACTTCGTTGTTTAATCTACCAAACTCTTTTCAGTCATTATATTTACTTTTGTTATATACATACAGGCATGCGCATATGCATACATACATGTGTGATCACTGTGTGTGTGTGTGTGTGTGTGTGTGTGTGTGTGTGTATGTATGTGTGTGTGTGCATGGATATATGTGTATATATGTGTGTGTCTGTGATGTGGTGTGTGTGTGTGTGTGTGTGTGTGTGTGTGTGTGTGTGTGTGTGTATGTGTATGTATGTATATATATGTATGCTTATATATGTGTGTATGTATGTTATATATGTGTGTATGTATGTATGATAATGATAATAAACCATCATTACTATTACTACTACTACTATTATTATTGTTATTGTTGTTGTTATTGTTGTTGTTGTTGTTGTTGTTGTTGTTGTTGTTATTGTTATCATAATTTCTATTAGTAGTATCATCTTTTTTATCATGTCTTAATATCTTTATTATTATTATTTTGTATATTATGATAATTATTACTATTATTATTGTTATTAATATTATTACCATTATTATTGTTATTATTATTATTTTTATATTATTATTATTTTTATTATTACTATTGTTATTATTATTATTATTATTATTATTATTATTATTATTATTATTGTTGTTGTTGTTGTTGTTTTAGTAGTAGCGGTAGTATTGCTATCATTACCATTCTTCGTCTAGAACTAATTGATTTATTTTCACTTGCACCATTATCCATCT
>NC_051397.1:26357939-26362939 GCF_015228065.2 Penaeus monodon
TGGTTAAAAAATTTTTTTAAAGGTTTAAATTTTTTTTTAAAAAATTTTTTTTTAAATTTTTATTTTTTTTTAAATTTTATTTTTTTTATTTTTTTTTTTTCTTTTCTTACCAATTTAAACACTGCTTCCTAAGTTTTTTGATAATTTGTAGTGATGTACACTACTCATCATCATCATCATCATCATCACCATCATCATACATTCATCATCATCGTTCATTATTATTACTACTGTTATTATTATTATTGGTTATTATTATTATTATTATTATTATTATTATTATTATTATTTTAGAAAATGTGATCCACAATATCAAAAGTTTAGCTAAAGTCCCAAAAAATAAAATGGTAAGTTATTTATTGTCAAATTTATTCAATATATAGTGATTGAATGATAGTGCAGCAGTTCCAGTTGACTTGGCCTTACGGAACGCAAATTGTGAATGTTATATATCCTGTTCATGCAGTATTGTTTACGTCTGCGAATACTGCTTTTCAAGAATTTTACAGAAAATAGACAAGTAAATGTTTTTTTTGTGCACGCTATTTTTTTGTTTTTTTTTATGATTGGCTTTTGCAAGCTTATGTATGTCTGAGAACATGACTGTGGTAGGGAAGATTAGAAATAAAGGCTAGTGTAGGACCTTATATATGATCAACCTTTTTAATAAAACATAGAGGAATTTCGTTAGTACCCACATAAACCAGGGGTGTCAAACACCGACCCGCGTCACATTGCTTTATCAGTCTTAGGTCGATCGTTTTACATGATAATACACCAGTCCGTGGTCGGATGTCTATGAATATGTAATATCATTGTTTATTTTACTTATACAATTTGACCATATGTGGTCAACGAGTGAGCCAAGATTAGGTTAAACGGGGTTGACTTGGTTATTATATGAAATGGGAAATTTTCGTTAAAATCCTTAGTTAGTTCATGCACCTAAGGATCAGCCAGTTAACGTTAAAGTCACCAGTTATAAAATTACCTTTTTCCATATTTATACAATCATTTACTAGTAATTAAATTGAAGTCGATTTTTGGACGTCTTTGTATTACACCGATAATGCTTTTAGCATATGTATCTCCATTTTGATTAAAAAATGCTTCAATATAGGTTGCCTTGTCTGGTAGGCTCTATCGAATTGAAATACAGTACAGTCTTAACGTAAATTGCCACGCCACCCATTCTTCGTGATATTAAGCATGTATTTATAGTATTTAGTGATATCACCGAAGTCTTCGACACTGTCAGAAAATGTTGTCACAGCTATGAATATGTTGCAAAAGAGATGGATAATGGTGCAACGTGAAAATAATCAATTAGTTCTAGACGAAGAATGGTAATGATAGCAATACTACCGCTACTACTAAACAATAATAATAATAACAATAATAATAATATAATTATTATTATTATAATAATAATGATGATAATAATAGATAATAAATAAATAAATGAAATGATGATAATGATAAAGATATGATAATAATACTAATAATTATCATAATATACAAAATATAATAATAAAGATATTAAGACATGATAAAAAAGATGATACTACTATAGAAATTATGATAACAATAACAACAACAACAACAACAACAACAACAACAACAATAACAACAACAATAACAATAATAATAGTAGTAGTAGTAATAGTAATGATGGTTTATTATCATTATCATACATACATACACACATATATAAGCATACATATATATACATACATACACATACACACACACACACACACCACACACACACACACACACACACACACACACTCACAGACACACACATATATACACATATATCCATGCACACACACACATACATACACACACACACACACACACACACACACACACACAGTGATCACACATGTATGTATGCATATGCGCATGCTGTATGTATATAACAAAAGTAAATATAATGACTGAAAGAGTTTGGTAGATTAAACAACGAAGTGTTTTTCTATAACACTTCCCTAAAACACCAATACTGCTTAATAATCATAAAAATATATTGCTACCATTATTATGACCACATGTCAATATCATTTTACTTTCTAAATCGTTAAAGAATCAATCGAGCATGCGTACTCATGCGGGCTTGTAAGGATTACGGCATTGTCCCGGGCCTTTCTGGTTCCGCCAATCCAATCGACGGCGATCAGCTGA
Source organism: Penaeus monodon (assembly GCF_015228065.2). NCBI lineage: Eukaryota > Metazoa > Arthropoda > Malacostraca > Decapoda > Penaeidae > Penaeus > Penaeus monodon. The sequence continues at coordinate 26,360,127 of NC_051397.1, forward strand.
TGAAAGCCTCGTCCGCCAGGAGGGCGATGATAACCTTTTGTCAATTAAATCCCCCAACGCTACTGCAGAAAAATATTGATGTTATTGGAGGTTATTCATTCGGTCTTTTTCGGTCTACCTAAATGAATTTTAGATTTTTTTCCCATTGGCAAATCAGAATAACATTTGTAAAAGCGATAGGCGATGGAGTGATACGATTTATCACAAGTATTAATATGAATTGTAGCATTAGTGTGGTATTATCGTTTTATTTTATCTTATGAGTATTTGCGTCATAATTATAAAAGAAAATGTTCTAAACAACATTAACATTCTCGGTATTATTATTGGTGCTGCTATTTCCACTGTTATACAAATTAGTCTAACGGCAACGATTATTAGATGGTATTGATAAATGTTTGCAAGAGGTTTATCGTCTATGAGTATTCTTTCAATAACAAATAACTTTTACTGAAATACGTTTTGTTATTAATATAGAAGTCTAGCGGGTCGAACCACTGTAAGTAATGATGTCTAATGCGTTAAGTTAAATACAAATTATTATACCGATTTCCAATGGTTAACCCAAATTAGTTAAAAGCCAGTTATCATACAGATTTCCAATAGCTGTAACTCCTGGGCAAAAATAATCATGTACAATAAAGTACGAGTGAATCCTACTGTAGCGGTTGTGATAATAATGCAGTGATACACGAAGCAGTATGATTGTAGTATAGCAGCAACATTCGTGGCAATAGTTATTAGTATCAGACATTATTAATTGGAGACTGTATTGACCTTTGTTTCAGCTGCAAAACATGATTAACATGTAGATGTTCGTGGTTTCTGTAATTTGTCAAACAAAAAAAACGAAACAAAAACATGAAAATTTTTTGATTCAGTATAATTGCATACTAAATAATCAACGGATTTAAAAACCCTCTACGAACCTATGGAAAAGTTCTCCAAAATTTAATAAAAAAAACTAATTGCCTTTTTCAAAGGCATAACTGAAATACAGAATTAAGGTTCTTTTTTAACCACCCCAAAGGGAAAGTTTATTAATATTTTTCCAATACTTCATGGAGAACACTATCCGAAGTTTGAATTTTCTGCAAATTTAAACCTTTCTTATTGTTCCCAATTTCCAAATAGGGGTTAAAAGTTGAACTTTTCTCTTGTTTTTTTAAAAATTAAACCTTTGCTTATTGCCAAAACTTTTGCAAAAGTGATAGCTTAGTTTAAAAGTATAATGTTTCCTTTCTTTTCTTGTTTTTCAAATTTTATCTTCCCACTTTTGAATCCTTTTTTGCCTTTTAAATTTAAAAATATTTATTTATATTATATAAATGATTGTTTCTTCTGTCCCCCCTCTCCTCTTGTTGTTTGTTTGTTCTTTTCCTTATTATATTTTATTATATATTTTATAATATATTATATATGTTGGTATGTTGTTTTGCTGCCCCCCGTGTGTTTTTTTGTGTGTGTGTGTGTGGTGTGGGTGTGTGTGTGGGGTGTGTGTGGTTGGGGTGTGGTTAAATAATTGCACTTATGTATGCATTTTATTTATATATATTGTCAAAATATTGTATATTGTATGGAATATGTTGTGCGTGTGCGTGGTTTTTGGGGTTTGGGTGGTGGTGTGTGGTGTGTGTGTGTTGTGTGTGTGTGTGGGGGTGGTGGTGTGTGTGTGGTGGGGTGTGTGTGTTGTGTTTTGTGTGGTGTGGTTGTGTTTTGGTTTGTGTTTTGCATAACATCATAATACAATATAATATATAATATTTTTAATATATATATATATATATATATATATATATATATATATACATATACTACATATATGCAATTATATTCTATAACTATATATATATATTTTCTATATATATATTATATATATAATATATATTACACACATAACTTGTGGTGTGTGTGTTTGTGTGGTTTTTGTGGGGGGGGGGGGCATTTGCTAAAAACAGTTCTTTACTCGGAAGTAGATGAAGATCGCGGGGAGTTAATTGGAAAGTTAGAACTGTTTTCAAAGTTCATATCAGATAAAGCTTCAAAATTGAATAGTGCTTTGGAGTTGATATAGTTAGGTTTTAGAGTTGTTATAATATAAAGGGCAATATTAGCAAGGGAGCCCTCATAGACAATTAGTAGTGCTATAATTGCAATTTACTCTGGGGGCCTATCAAGAGCCGAAATATCAAAAAAATTGGTATTTTGCAGCCAACAGTGCCCTTTGTGAATCAAGTGACACAAAGAACCGAGTCCACCAGAGACAATGCCAGAATGTGGCCACTATATGCACAATGCAGGATATCAGTAAATGCCATTCAAAAATCACTGCCATATGAAAGTTAAGTAGGAACTTGCATTGCATAAAACACCCCGAGCTAATAAAAGCCAATTAAAACGCAGCGCAATACCCCTCACAGCTGACTGGGTCTAAATAGGGGTATTTTCGGTAAATTATTTGCAACTTCCCCTTATTGGAAATAATATATAAATCCGGATAATAATAATACCCCTGGGTTCGGGAAATGAGGAAAGTCAGGCCCCACAGATTTATGGGTCTGCCTACATGGAAATACTAGACGAGGTTTTTTACCATCGTGAGGCCATGGTGTTCCCCGATTCGTAGCCATTTCACTTTGTCCAGGATAAAAGCCCCATCCACAAAAGCAGTGTCGTACAGGGGTTGTTTCGGCAACACCCCTAGATCATGCTATACCTCATCCACTCAAATTGTCAGATTTCAAACCCACAGAAATGTCTGGCCAGATACTTCCCTGAAAAATCATACCCCCCAAACGTCATATCATCGTTGC
>NC_051397.1:26364952-26389024 GCF_015228065.2 Penaeus monodon
CCCAAAATTTTTATTTAAAATTTATTTTGAAATACTCTCATATTTACCGGGGAAAGATCTCCTTAGGGGGTTTGGGGAGGACTTTTCCCCCTTCTTACCGGGTTTGGGAGTCCGGGAAACCCATTTTTTTCCCCTTTCTTCCCCTTTTTGGAAGCGGAAAAGGCTCCAGAGTGACATGTGATTTTCCCAGAGGGAAGGTCGGGGATTGCTAAGCGTCGGGAAGGAGCTGATCTTTTAAATTTGTAGTACTCATACAAATTAAAACCTTCATTTCCTCACCCCACCCACCCACCAGGAGTCCAACGGGGGAACTATAGTTGGGCTCAAAATCTCCCAAAGCCCAGGGGTATGAGGAAATATACCGCCTGTTACGTACTGATGGCATCGCGGACCTATGCGCTGCCGACGAATAGTACCTGCTTGACCCTACCTATATGCCCACCAATTGTTTAAAACCGGGCCTTGATCAAGCCCCCCGTCAAACCGAATAAAGGCCCAAAAGGTGGGGTGCTATGCAGGGTGCGCGTGAGCATCGCTCAACCTCCAGGATCCTGTCCCCTGGTTTTACGGGATGCCACGCACGGAAAAAACACAGTGGGATTTCCCCGGCCCAAAGATGAGATGAACCGGGGTGGGTGCACTATCCCCTCTCTAGGCCTTGGTCCCCCGGAACCATTTTGTCCACCCCTCACTGTCCCCCTCCATATGGTAGCCCCCTGGTCCGGCTCCCAGTTTTGGTAAACCCCCCCCAGGCGGCAAGGGGCTTCCGTGTTAGGGAGGAGGTTCCTCATGATGGGTGGGTCCGGCGCAGGCAGCGACATCGCCTCATCCAAGCTAACTGTTGGGGGGGTCCACCTGGTACAACTGTTAAAAATACTCACCCAATTTTCTAAACCCCAAACATGATCTAGAATCCGCCCATCCGCTGGGTCGGACTGCATTTCATCGTGAGGGGGGGTTGGGTTCAGTTTTTCGGGGCTTGGTGGGCGGGCGAAGGTCATTTCCAAAGAAAGGGCCTTTCCCCCCCCTCAGCAAGTTTCCTGAGAACTTTTCCCTTGTCCCTTCTCAGCAGTGCCCCGGCCCTACGCCCCATGGAACGACACAAACTTTGTTTCCCATTCACCCAGCCTTGTGACATGTTCAGGGCCTCTAATTCTCCGGGGGAGAGGAAATTCTCCCTTTGTCCTTGGGGGTACCCCAAATGACTCCTGACTGCTTTAAATGTTACGCGCTTGAAAAACTCCCCCAGAGCAACTGGGTCTGTCAGGTTGCTGGGTTCTGTGAGTCGGTCAGAGACTGCCATGGTGAACCCACAGGCACACTCCTCCTCCCTCAGTCTGTCCAAGTGGAACACCTTAGGGTGGACACTGGAGGGACGGGGAGTTTTGAAGTGGCCCGTAGGGTAGCCACAACCAGCCTATGGTCGGTGCCACAGAACTCGGCACTCAGATAAACCCTGCAGTTCTGGAGGATCCTCCATCGCGTGCTAACAAGAATGTGGTCGATCTCCTTGGCCACTGTACCCGTATCACTGTACCAAGTCCAGCGATGCGGGTTGGAGTGCTGGTACCAGAAGCCAGAGATCCTCATTTTCTGGGACCTAGCAAAGTCCCAGAGAAGGAGGCTATTCTCGCTGCTGGGATCAGCTCCCGAGCCATGGGGGCCGACAGACATCTCGTAGCCAGCTCGGTCACAGCCGGATACCCCATTGAAGTCGCCCAGAACAATGTGAATATCTCGCCGGGGGCAATCGTCTGCCACAGATGCGAGTTTGGCGTAGAACGCCTCTTTCACATCGATTTTATATACATCGGTAGGAGCGTATACAGCAATAAGAGACATGAAGCCAAAAGCATGCTTCAGTCTCAATGCCATAATATGCTCATCAACCGGTGTCACCTCGACTACTGCGGGCTGAAGTCGACTGGAGATGGCTATGGCTACACCCTGGAGGTGGTAACCATCGCTGCGGCCCGACCAGTAGTAGGTGTAACCACCCACACTGATCGTGCCGCTACTAGGTTTTCTCACCTCAGAGAGGGCAGCCACCTCAACTCCCAGTCGCTTCAATTCCCGCGATAGCAGAGGTAACCGCTCATCCTGCCGCAAGGACCGAATGTTCCAAGCGCCTACCCGGAAAGCACACCTGAGATTAAACCTCAGGTGGTCACTCCGGGTGCATGCCACCTCTGCCGCCCCCGCCGACACAGCCCCAAATAAAGGGGGTCGGCAGGCTGTGGGACTGCCCATCCACCTGTGGGGTTCCCGAGGGCTTTGCCCAACAAGCTTCATGGTGGGTTGGCGCCTGCCGGGGCGCAGGCGGGACAAGTAACTCTCGCTCCAATCCTGTACCCCGACATTTGTCCTCCCAGCGGGACCCACAGCCCGCCTTACTTGCTGGGTGGGAGGGACAACACCCCTCCCCCCAGCATTTCCATTTATAAAAGACGTTGCCAGAGGGTCATTCTGGGGGAAGGAGGACTGGCAAGGCCCACCTCCCCCGAGCCGCCCCATTACCCCAGGGTGGCTAGGGGGCAGGAGTTGGTACGAAGCCAGAGCCTGTCCACACGCCGGTGGGCCATAACTCCGTACCTCTGGGGCCTCCTGCTGCTCCGAGATCCCCCACAGATTTAGCCTGGGACCGCAAGGTGCCCAGTTACCCATGGGTGGCCATGAGGAGGCACTGCAGAAGCCTTGATGATGGAGAGGCTGTGACCTGGCAGGGGAGACTTATGCAAAACCTGCTCCCTTTTTCGCACTGAGCTAGCCAGGGGTGAAAGCTGCAAGCAAGAAGGCATGCAAGCACTTAACACTATCTAGGCTACCACACCATCGCTTCACATCACCGTGCGAGTGAAGCACCCACCCATGTATATATGTATATATATATATATATATATATATATATATATATATATATATATATATATATATATATATATATTATATATATGTATTTTATATATATATATATATTTTATATATATATATATATATTTTATATTATATATATATATATTATATATATTTATATATATATATATATATATTATATATATATATAGATATATATATATATATATAATATATATATATATATATATATATATATATACTTATATATGTATATGTGTATGTGTTTTGTGTGTGTTTGAGTTTTAAAGTATAAGTAAATGTGTGTGTGTTTATATATATATATACATACATATATATATATATATATATATATATATATATATATATATATATATATATATATATATGTATGTATATATATATATAAACACACACACATTTACGTATACTTAAATACTCAAACACACACAAAACACATACACATATACATATATAAGTATATATATATATATATATATATATATATATATATATATATATATATATATATATATATATATATATATATATATTATTAAAGTAAAGTAAAATCAATAATTAGTTAAAGGGCTAAACCAAAGCATTGACTAGTGGAACTAGGCAGTTCCTGCAGTAGCGTTCATCCCACCCCCGTCTTGAGCGCTACCTGTATTCCTTGGCAGAATTGCCTCGGTTATTCCTCTTTTGCCATAGGCCTGGGCTTGACCTCTCTGCCGGTTGCTGTTTTTTTCGATTGGTAACTTTGTTAGGGATTAGGGCGATATATTACACTTTAGTAATATATCGCATAGGTAGTATTTTCTTGTGTCTTGTGGTTTGTGTGTTTTGGTGAAGGAATTAAATAAAATTATTGTGATCATGAGTTTACATATTTTTCCAAATCTCTTTTCACAATTAATAGATACTAATCAATAATGGAAGATAAGTGACTGATAATGAAAGAAAACTTTAATGCATTTATTATAAAAAAAGGCTGAATGATAAATACATAAATGGAAGACCTCATAAATCAATAAACATTTAATGATATGATGTTAACCTAATTAATGAGCATTTAATTTGGAATGAATACTGAATGAAATCAGCGAATGAACAAGAAACTTCATAATCACTATTAGTACTTTAACGCAAGGACTGTTGTTACGTGGTATTTAGCCATTCATACCAGGCCATTTGACTTTTCGTCTATGATTCTGGCTACCGCATTAGGAGAATTAGAGTTCAGCGAGCTGCTCTTCCCCTGAATTCTCTTAGTGACATACCAGCCGTAACAAGTGAGGGCCTGACCGGGATATGTGTGAAATGTCAATTAGCATTCTGTTAATCATTCCTTTTTTGCCATTTGTAACATGTGATTCCCTTGGTGTTGCAATTTTAATGTGCATTTTCTTAGACGTTGTAACGCATGTTCCCGTTGGTATTTTCATTGCAATTGACGCATGTCTCGTGCATTTTGGTCATTAAGACACCGGGTCACTTAATTGTGCAGTCGGTGCATTTCGGTGATCTCTGGTTTTATAAACAATAGTCTTTCTTTAGATTGTAACTTGACTTCTGTTGTTTGCTTGCTGACCATTTATGGTATTTTACTGTTTTTGTGTTTACCTTTTTGTACTTTTCTTTGTGATTTGAAACAGGTTTTGCAATCGATCACACGATTAATACATCCTATCTAGCTAGCTAGCTTATTTTCGCCTGTTTTTCTTCTTGGTGATTCATTATGTTTAGTGTTGAAAGTTTCGTTGACAATCCGTTAGCCGAAGCGCTGTTCGGTCTCACTAAAGCCCAGTGGAGTGAGTTTGCCGCTCATTATTGCATCCCTATTCGGTCATCCTTGCGGAAGGATGAAATTCGTACATTAGTGACTGTCTATTTGTTAGAACACAATGTACTGATTGCGGATGAGCTCTTGTGTCCTCGTGATGTCACGATGGCCCGCCAGTATGACCTGGAGAGCCGTAAATTAGACCTGGAGATGTTTAAGGCAGAGAATAAGCGGATGCGTCTCATGCAGAGACCCAATCAAGAACTTTATCCTCATTTTCGTGTAGAGGATGCAATTAAATTTGTTCCTAAATTCAATGAAACCGAACCAGAGTATTTTTTCATTCATTTTGAACGTGTTGCTGCCTTGCATGGTTGGCCCGAAGATAAGTAAGTATTACTTGTACATAGTGCATTTGTTGGCAGAACACAAGAGGTTTTCTCAGCTCTGGATTTGGTACAATCACAGAATTATTATGTTGTAAATGAGGCTGTGTTAAGTGTTTATAAAAAGATTTTCGTAATTGTCGTAAAGATGGTAAACAAACTTTTGTTGAATTTATCCGCCAGAAGCAACTATTGTGTAAAAAGTCGGTCGAGAGTGAACTTGATGCACACGAGTACGATAAATTATTAGAACTGTTTATACCCGAGGATATAGAGAAGTGCATGTCTGTAAAAGTTCGCTCTCACATTGACGAGTGTGGTCTGCGCACATTAGCCGAGGTCGGTAGTGCTGCCGATCATTTCGCTCTCACTAATCCTAACTACTATTGTAGATCTTATGAACCTTCATTCCCGTCAAACCAGTATAATAGTAAGAGGATGGAGTATAGTACCAGGAGGACTGGACTGCCAGATACCCACAGGACTGTAAATGCAAAGTCGTCAGAAACAGTTGGTGAGAGTAGGAATTTTGCTTCTCGCGGTGAGAATTTTTCTTTTTGCCGTTATTGTAAGAAACACGGTCATGTCATGAATGACTGCTTTGAGTTGGCAAATAAGCGTTCCGACAACAACAAACGTATTTTTCACGTCAATGCTAATAAGAAAGAGGTTGCATCTAAATATCATGGTGATAAACTTGATCTTGGCCTTTCCCCCTTTTCCATGACAGATTCTGCAAATGTGACTCCTTCATTTAAACCCTTTTTTTCTACAGGATTTATTAGTGCTGATGAATCGTGCACGTCTTCTTCCCCAGTCACTATACTACGGGACTCGGCTGCAGATATATCATTGGTGCTCAAAGAGGCTGTTCCTAACCCTGATTGTTACACTGGAGAGATGGTAATTATCAATGGACTGATAGGGTCCAAGAGCATACCTATTTGTGAAGTTTATCTTAAATCTGATTTAATATCCGGTTATGTAAGGGTAGGTGTTGTTGATAGGATACCAAGTGATGGCATTTCATTTCTTATGGGTAATGATCTCGTTGGTGATAAGGTGTGGCCTTGCCCTGTGGTTTCACCTTGTCCCACGAATGAGAACAACACTGTAGATTTAGAGAGGGAGTATCCCGACCTCTTCCCTGCGTGTGCTGTCATCCGGAGTGCAAGTCGTAGAACCTCCCCTCCTATCGAAGCGCTTACAACCGGTACTACATTGTCAGAGGAGAGCCCTTGTGATGTAATTACTGAGGAATTTACTCTAGCTGATTTCTTCGATTCCTCTGCTAAAGTTTTAAGTAAATCTACATCTGATAATTCTGATATAGTGAATTCCAAAGGCACTCCAGTTACTAAAGAAAAGCTCATTGAAGAACAACGTAAAGATCCTGATTTGAAAGTATTTTATGATAGGCTTACCGACATAAGTGAACTTGAAAATTCCAGTAAGTGCTACTATCTCAAGTCAGGAGTTCTTATGTGTAAGCCCTACAATATATCTGCAGACGACACAAGCAAGACCGTACATCAGACTATAATTCCCAAGTCCCTTCAGACTGATGTTTTGAATATTGCACACGACGTTAGTGATCATTTGAGAGTCAAGAAAACTTATTACAAGATTTTAGCTCATTTTTATTGGCCGAAAATGAAGAGAGATGTTATTGCCAATCATGCCATATCTGCCAAGTAAAGGGTAAACCAGGAGCTGGCATCAAACCATATCCTTTGCAACCTATCCCAGTGTTAAGAGAGCCCTTCAGTAAAGTGGTTATTGACTGTGTAGGTCCCCTTCCAAAGACAAAACGGGGTAACAAGTTTCTGTTAACTATAATTGATGTGGCCACCAGATATCCTGAAATTTTTCCCCTCAGACGCATTACTACTAAGAATGTTGTGAAGGCCTTGATAAAGTTTTTCACCCAGGTGGGTCTGCCTACCGTAGTACAGTCAGATCAAGGGTCAAATTTTACATCCAGACTGTATGACCAAGTCATGAAGTCCTAGGGTATACAGCAGTGCAGATCCAGCGTCTATCATCCTCAGAGTCAAGGGGTACTTGAAAGGTTTCACTATACTCTAAAGACAATGATTAAAGCCTTTTGTTTAAAGACTGGTTCTGAGTGGGATGAAGGAATAGATTTGCTTCTAATTTCAGTAAGGGACAGTGTTCAAGAGAGTCTAGGGTATTCACCATTTCAATTAATTTACGGCCATGAAGTGCGTGGACCACTGAAAGTCTTAAAGGAGTGTTGGTTAAATGAGGAGGAAGAAATTCCTATGGCTGCTTATGTGAATAAATTTAAACATAGATTACAAACGGCTATTTCAATAGCCCATAATCACTTAAGTAAAGCTCAGGCTAAAATGAAAGAACAGTTTGATGAAGTAAATAATACTGAAGAAAGAAGCTTTAATAAGGGTGATTTAGTTTTGGCCTTGCTACCTCTTGCTAACCAGCCTCTTCATTCTCGATAAGCGGGTCCATTCTGTATTTTAAAACGAACAAGTGATGTTCATTATGTAATTGGAAACCCTAAGAGACGTAAGAAACAACGTCATGTGCATGTGAACCCCTGAAAAAGTACTATGAACGGGATGATTTGAAGCAAAATATGGAAAACGTACGAGAGGTTTCAATGGTTGTACCTTCTAACGTCAGTAGTGAACATAATGAAATTATTTCTATTGTAGAACCTAATCTCACCAACTCGCTTATTTTAGCTAAACTTGATGATAAACTTAAACATCTTTCTGCTGCCCAAGCAGTAAACATTGGTTCTCTTCTACAGGAGTATGATAAACTATTCAGTGATGTACCTCATCTTTGCCCATTGATGGAACACGGTGTTGAGACTAGGGATGCTCAACCAGTACGCCAAGCTCACTATTGTCTAAATGCAGAGAAGAGGGCACTCCTGCAGACAGAGGTTCAACGCCTGAAGAAGAGGGGATCATCATTCCCAGCCTTAGCCCCTGGGCATCATCACCCGTGGTGCTACTTCCCAAGAGTAGCGTTACTTACCGTCTATGCGTGGACTACAGGAAGGTGAATGCGGTAACTGTGGCGGACTCGTTTCCCCTCCCGGGGATGGATGACATCATTGATGATTTGAGGAAGGCACGCTACCTGACGAAACTGGATCTTCTCCAGGGCTACTACCAAGATCCGTTGACTGAGTGGGCGAGGCCGATTTCTGCGATTGTCACTCCTCCCGGCCTCTACGAGTTCAGGGTTCTTCTTTTCGGGATGAGGAACGCCCCAGCGACCTTTCAGCGACTCATGAATTACCTGACGGTGGAACTGGAAGGCGTTCGTTGTTACCTCGATGACCTCGTAATCTGGAGTGACTCCTGGGAGGAACATTTGGTCCGCCTGCGGGCGCTCTTCTCGGCAATGTCGGCCGCCAATCTCACGGTAAACCTGCAGAAAGGTGAATTTGGACACGCCCATGTCACCTTCCTGGGTCACGTAATCGGTCAGGGCCAGGTCGCACCTGTAGCTGCAAAGGTGGAAGCTGTTCTACAGTATCCCGCGCCCGTCGACAGAAAAGGCTTGATGCACTTCATGGGGATGGCTGGCTACTACAGACGGTTCTGTAAGAACTTCTCTCAGGTATCTGCCCCTTTAACAGACTTGCTGAGTACTAAACGTGCATTCAGGTGGTCAGATAATTGTCAGCAAGCTTTTGAAAACCTGAAGCACCTCGTGTGTACTGCCCCCATCTTGCAGGCTCCTGACATCAATAAACCGTTTGTAATAGAGGTGGATGCTGGTGACAATGGTGTGGGAGCAGTCCTCTTGCAGAGAGACGGAAGTAAAGTGCTCCGCTCAGTGTGTTATTTTTCATATGAATATAAGTCATATCAAAAGTCTTATGCCACCGTCGAAAAGGAGGCTTTGGGAATAGTGTTGGCCATTGAAAAATTTAGAATTTATTTAACTAGTTCTATCCATCCTTTTGAAATTTTCACTGATCATAATCAGTGAAAGTTTAGAAACATGCGAGTGTTAAGGTGGGTACTAACATTACAGCCATTCAATATAAAAATCTTCCATATTAGTAGCAGACACAATATCCTTGCAGACGCACTCTCAAGATCGTAGGTGTTCTGCACACAGTGGCCGCTGACTCGACACTGCGAAGCACAGAGGACAGAGTAGTAGGCTACTGTCGCCCGTCTATGTAAACAAATTTGTTTGACTGTACACTAGATAGTTTAAACTTTTTCCCGTGTGGGAAAAAGTTTTTTCTTGCGGGGAGGGGTATTAAAGTAAAATCAATAATTAGTTAAAGGGCTAAAGCAAAGCATTGACTAGTGAAACTAGGCAGTTCCTGCAGTAACGTTCACCCCCCCCCCCCGTCTTGAGCGCTACCTGTATTCCTTGGCAGAATTGCCTCGGTGATTCCTCTTTTGGCCTGGGGTTGACCTCTCTGCCGGTTGCTGCTTTTTTTTCGGTTGGTAACTTTGTTAGGGTCTTGTGGTTTGTGTGTTTTGATGAAAGAATTAAATAAAATTATTGTGATCATGAGTTTACGTATTTTTCCAAATCTCTTTCCACAATTAATAGTTACTAATTAATAATGGAAGATAAGTGACTAATAATGAATGATAAATACATTAATGGAAGATCTCATAAATTAATTAACATTTAATGATAGATGCTAGCCTAATTAATGAGCATTTAATTTGGAATGAATACTGAATGAAATCAGCGAATGAACAAGAAACTTCATAATCACTATTAGTACTTTAACGCAAGGACTGTTGTTACGTGGTATTTAGCCATTCATATCAGGCCATTTGACTTTTCGTCTATGATTCTGGCTACCGAATTAGGAGAATTAGAGTTCAGCGGAGCTGCTCTTCCCATGAATTCTCTTAGTGACATACCAGCCGTAACAATATATATATATATATACACATATGTGTGTGTGTATATATATATATATTTATGTATGTATATACCTACATGTTTATGTATATATTTATGTATTTATATGTAAGTATATATAAATGTATATGTATATACGGATATATATATATATATATATATATATATATATATATAATATATATATATATACATACATATGAGGCCGCGGTGGCCGAGTGGTTAGACTGTCACGACGGCAATCTGAGTTCGAGGGTTCGAGTCACCGGCTGGCGTGTTGTTCCCTTGGGCAAGGAGCTTCACCTCGATTACCTGCCTAGCCGGTGGGTGGGCAAGCCAGCCCAAGTCAGTGCCGGATAAATAGAGATGGTGACTCGATAAAAAAACACCGGGCAGAAGGCAACGACAAACCACCGCTCTAAAATTGCCAAGAATATCATGGAAATTCATGATTCAACCCTTGTGGACAGCCACTTGAAAAAAAAAAAAATATAAAAATACATATACGTATGTATATATACATATTATATTGTACAATAATACGAAAGATCGATATGTTGTAATATAATACAAAATGTAATGGTTGAATATAAATATGAATATAGTAATATAAAATATATATAAATATATATATAATATAATATATATATATATATATATTATAAATATATATATTATAATATATAATATATATATATAATCTTATATATATATAGATATATATGAATAATAATATATAATTAATATATATAATATAAAAATATATAATAGAATATAAGAGTAAAGAATAAAATAAATTCTATATTAATGGATATATATATATAGAAAGTAAATATATAATTTGATATAGATTATAATAGTCCTAATAGACATTATTATATTTTATATATAATCATAATATTATTATATATATTCATGTATATATTTTTATAAAATTAGAGATATTATATACATATAATTATAATTATATAATATAATATATATTATAGTATATAATATATTAATATATATATATATTATATATAATAAATGAACTAGACAACAAATATATATATAATAATATATATATGATGGTATATATTTTAATATATATAAATATATTAAATAATAATATTTTATAAATGTAATATATATGAATATGGGAAAATATAAAATTGATAAAAGAAAGTTGAACCGAAAAGAAGAAGCAGAAGACAAGCAAAAAAAAATTCTCATATTACAGGGGAAAAAACATTTGACACAGTACATACTTAACCGGTGAAGGTTTGCACAAGGTTCAGCAGAGCTTGTTGTAACTTAACCAAAGTGGGTTTTTTACCCTTTTTTCCCCTTTGTATTTTCTGGCTATAAAAACAAAAGGATTTTTGGATCATAAAAGTTGTAGAAATGCCCTTTTTTGTAACATTTATTCAATGTTTTAGTGTATGAAACTTTCATTATAACAATTCTGCTATTATTATCTTCATACTTTCTCCATTATATTTATTTTTCATATATGATTTTCGTTTAGTATTACTTTTACCAGTTTTTATTACTAATTTACTGAACAGCACAGGGGGAAACATGAAACCAAAAGAAGTTATTTTCCTTTAGTTTCATCTACTAATCCCTAGTACAGTTGCTGGTTACCCTGTGTGTGTATATGTGCATCTGACAGCCACTTCGATGTAAACATAGAGTAAATAGTATTTTTCAGAATGGGGAAAACCCCCTGGTTTTTGTAAGAAAGGGCCCCCGTTTGGTAGAATATAAATGCCCAAAAAGTGTTTTAGTATTGTACCCCCCAGGGGGGTTTTTGTCTCTGTGCAAAAACATGTGTTAACATGAAAAGGATGGGGGGGGCCCTGTTTTAACATAAAAAAGGATGACCTGGGCAAACATGATGCAACTGGTTGCCAGCGAGGAGCGGGGAAACCCAAGCCAAGAGAGAGGGGGTTGGGGGTGCTGTCTGTGAAACCTCGGTGTGCCCTTGGACCTGATAAATTTTTGGGGTTCCCCTGTTTTAAGGGCTGTATTGCAGTGGCCCATGCTGGTGTCCCCCTGTATTGTCCCTATAGAAAAGTGTCCACTTAAAAACTTTTTTGTAAAAAAAGGGGAAAGACTGTCTTTTTGGTTTATTTGGGGCCCTTTACTCGAAATTGGGGGGCCCCCTCATGGTGTTCTGGGACGCTTTTGGGTGCTCGGCCCCCTCTTGGGGGTTTTCAGTTTTCCCACGACCCTGTGGTAGCAGCCGTTGCTTTTGCCTTGGGTTGGTGGGCCAGAGAGACGGGGGGCCGGCGAACAAATTTTGCAGGGGGGTTTTTGTAAATATTTATCAGTGACGTTTTATTGACAAATTTATCATGTCGCCCAAAGTGGGCGGAACCCATGAGGGAGAGGGGGGGCTATGACTGAGGCAGGCCGAGTGAGGTGAACCCGACCCAAGAGGGGCCCTGACACTGCCTTTGCGGGCCCATAGTGGGAGGAAAGGGCCAAAAAAGGGGCAGAAGAGCAGGCACAAGGGCACGCGAGCAGGCCCCCATCTCTTTGAGATGCGGGAAGGAAGGAGAGGAACAGTTCTCCCAAAACTTTTTGGGGTTTGCTACAGAGCAATCTTGCATCTGGGGAAGAGGGAAAAACTCAGCCAGTACCCCGAAAAGGGCCCGCAAAAGCGTGAAGGGGGAAAAGGGATGGAAAAGGGTTGCAGACTTGAAGGGGGGGTTCGGGGCCTGAGGGAGGAAGTGAAGGGGGGAAAGGCGGCGTCACGAGGGTAGTAACGTTGAAAAGCAGGGGAAGGCAAAACGGGGTTTCTGGAAAACAGATGCCAGAGTGTCAGATTTAAACGGGGGTTCTGCCGGGGGGTCCGGGGCGGGGGGAAACCCCGGGCCTCGCGGGGCGTCGTGGGGCCACCCAAGTGGTCGCGCAAAAAGGGTTTGGGGACCCTTTGGGAACTCCCCCTTTGGGTTTTAGGTGGCGGCAAACTGGGACCGGAAAATCCCGCCCCTTCCTCCCCCCCTTTCCCTTCCCCCCGGTTTGTGTTAGTTCAGGGCCCCGCTTTCCCCCACCCTGCGGGCTTGGGCCCTCCAGACATTCGTGAACGTAAGCCAGCTGGTACGAGGGGAAGGTAAACCTGGGGGGCATAGTCCCCCCAATTTGAAATGCTGGCATTGCCCGGGGCTGGACCCGGGAAAGGGGAAGGCCCTGAAAGCTGGAAACCAGCGAAAGGGGGGGCCCCGAGGGGGGAAAAGGGGTTGGGGCATCCGGCCACCCCAAAACCATGCCTCTTACACCAGCGTGGGGGGCTTTGAAAACCCCGGGTTTTCGGGCCCCACCACCAGGCCGAGGTATATCGGGCCCAATTTTGAAAAAGCGGACCCCGTGACGTGGCGGGGACACTGTCCAGCTGGGCAGGATGTTGAGGCGCGGGGTAAGGGGGTCTTACCCCGGGGGCCTGGGGAAAAGAGATGTTTCGTGGGGGGGGCCCCGCGATTTCTTTTTTGAGGGGTTTTTTTGCGGCCCAGCAGCTCCCAAAATCAAAGGGTAAAGCGGGCACCCCCTGGGGGCCCTGCAGGGGGCGCGGCGGGGGCCCTTGGATTTCGGGGCCCTTCCGGGGGCAACCAGTGCCTAGGGCCAGCTGCTCACCCCCCCGGACCCCCGGGGCCGGGAAGGCAAAGTGGAAAAAATAGCCCTGAAAAGGGTTTAGTCCGAGATTTTTCAAGGTTTGGGTTTTGGGGGCTGGGTTAGGAAGGGCACAGACGTATTTTCCGGTGTGGGAAAGGGAGCGGAGAACAGGGTCCCTAAACCGGACGGTTTTCTGATGCCTTCCAGCAGGCTGCAAGGACTTGGCAATTTAATGGCCCAAAATTGAGGGCATGTCCAAAGGTTAAGGAAGTGGTACAGGGGGAAAAACTCGGACATGCTGGGGGAAGGGGGCCCCAAACCCCAGCCGTCCTGGGTTTCCCCGGGCCCCGACTTGGGAAGCTGCCGTGAACCGGGCCATGAGGGGCAGGTGGATGGTTAATAGTTTTGGGAAGCCATGCCGCCTGACAGTGGAAAACGGGGGCTGAGAAGCCCCTAGTGGGGCCTGATATTTTGGCCACTATGCGACTTCAGATGCACCAAAAGAGATGGTGGTGTCAGGGGGGCATTGTTTTGCAGTAAAGGGGGCCAGTGCAGGCTCGTATTGGCGGGGGCAGCAGGGTTTGCAGGGGCCCTCCCGGGTGTATGTGGCCGATCGGGGACAAAGAAACTACTTGGGGGGGCCCTTTTGACTACCGAAGAGAGAAGGGCAGTGTGCCCCTTGGACGGAAGCTGGTGAGGGTGCCCGGGGTGAAGATTTCCCCTTGCTTCCAGGGGTTGGGCTGTGCAGAGGTGGGTTACGGCTAAAACGACTGCAACTTCCCAAGGACAGAGTCTAGAATCCGGTTTTGGACTGCAAGAGTAAGGCGTGGAGTAGAGGGCCTCGTGGGGGCCCATTCAAAACCCGCAGTTTGTGGGGTGGCCCTAGCAGTTGGGCGGAGCCTTGTTGGACCAGGGGAGGGGTTATTACCCGTGTTGGTAGCTAACTTCTCTGATAAGGGCCCCGAAAAGGTTTTCCCCGCTGGTGCAAAGTGGGCACTTTTGAGGAAGGGGGGAGCAAACCCGAAAAAGTCGTCGGGGAGCAAGGAGTTTGGTTTGGAGGGGCCCTTTCCTGACTTCCTGGAACTTGCCCCACCAAACTGTGGCTTACCCTGGGCCCGGAAGCTATTTTCCCGGGGCCTGGTGAAAAAGAAAAACGTTAGCCCCCGTAGTGGCGTTTAGACGTGGGAGACTGACCGAGATGAAAGGGCGAGCATTTTGGGCGGGAGGGCGATGCAAAAAGACGTAAAAGGTGACCATGAGCCCGGGCTTAGGGCAGGAGTACCCCTCTGGATGCCAGCCAATCTACCGCCCCCACACCCTCCAAAGGGGACCCCAGCGAGAGCGAAGAAAGCCGGGGCGGGTGAAAGATTTTTGTGTTTTTGAGAAATGAATTTTTAAACGGTTAAATTTGTTTAAAAGAATTTTTTTTTCCCGAGGGACTTTAAATTTTTTTAAATTTTCTGTAGTTTGTTTCAGGTTTAGGTTTATGTCAGAGAAGGCCCGGGGCGTCTGCTTTATAGGGGGGGGGTAGTGCTACGTCCGTGGGTCTTTTTCTCTGTGGGGAAACATGTGTTTAAAATGAAAAAAGGGTGGCCTGGGGATGGGTTTAAAAAGAAAAAGGAGACCCGGGAAAAAATGGCAACTGGGTGCGAGCGGGGGGGGGGCAGAGGAGCAAGCCAAGAGAGGAAAGGGGGGTTGGGGGCTGCTCCGTGAAGACCTCCCGTGTGCCCTTAGGGGCCTGGGTAAACTTTTTGTTGCCCTGTTTTAAGCTGTTTTTCGTGCAGTGTGACATGTGTTGTCCCCCCCGTTTGTGCCTATAGAAAAAATGTACACGTAAATAACTTTTGGGGGAAAAAAGGAAAAGGGCTGTCATTTTGTTTTTTTTGGGGGCCCCGCCTCGCCACTTGGGGGTTTCCCCCCCGGGTGTTTGGGACGCTGTTTGGGGCTTGGTCCTCTTGGGGCTGTTTAAGGGTTTAGACCATGGGATAGCACGCCCGTCTGCCTATCCTGCCTTGTGTTGGGGCAGAGAGACGAGGCGGCTTGCGTAACAATATCCTTTTTAAAAAACTACGTAAACCCAATTTATCTTTTTGTTTTTTCAAACAAGTGATAACAAAACATGTAGTATTAAAATACACCGGGAAAGGTTTTGGGGTATTTTTAAAAAGCGATATCCTGGGATTATTTGTTTTTTGAAATGACAATACCTATGGGGGTGAGGCGGCAATTTCCCCCTTCTTTTAACACAGCCCAAATATCAATTTTTGCTGCATATTT
This sequence comes from Penaeus monodon, assembly GCF_015228065.2. Taxonomy (NCBI): domain Eukaryota; kingdom Metazoa; phylum Arthropoda; class Malacostraca; order Decapoda; family Penaeidae; genus Penaeus; species Penaeus monodon. The sequence goes on from NC_051397.1 coordinate 26,380,778, forward strand.
TTTGAAACTTGAATATGCTAAAAGCCCTTTAAAAATTTTTTTATTGCAGGTGTATCGAATAAAATTTTCAAAGGGGCTGAACTTTCTAAATGTTTTTTTTGTTTGCCCGCCCATTAGCAAACCCGGGTAACCCCATTAAAGGAGGGGCCCATTTTGTTTTAAAAGAAGCATTAAAAACATTTGGGTTAAATAAAAAAAAAGAAAGCTACAAATTTTAATATAGAAACATTAACTGAACGCTTTTCCGATCGAAAGCGGGTCCCAGAGAAAAAACACGTTTCGACACGGCTCTGAGGAGTCACATTCGATCCCGCGAGCGAAGGGAAAAAACCGGTTTTTTTTGTTTTAGCTTGAAAAAACTACTAGCTGGGGAAAGGGTTTCCCAAGAAGGGTGAAAAAAAAGTCTAAAAACCCTTGTCCCCCAAAAATGTGCTTTTTAATATATCTGTTTTACTGAAAAAAAAATTCTTGTTTTAGCTTATAAAACGGGAAATTTAGTCTCGCCCCCCCACTTTATCGGGCATGTTTTGCAATTTTTTATTTCCCTTGTATTTTTCAGTGCATGTCAAAGTTTGATACACAAAACCCTTTTTATGTTTTAAAAGAAAACTTTTCCCCGTGTTGGGAAATCATTTTTTAGACACCGTAATTTAGTGTAGAGGTACCCAAACTAACACTTTTTTAAAAGGGTTTGGGCGCAAGGCAACATTTAAATTTTGGGAAAAAAGAGGGGCCCTCATTGCAAGGGAAAAAATGTAATTTTTCTTCCAGGGAATTAAAAATAGTGAGCAGGGGGCTCTCGCCGATGGTTTTGCAGGAAATAAGTGGGAAAGGGGGGCACCAAAGAACAAACCCCCCTCGTTCCGGATGCCCCCTTTTACCAAAAGGGAGCTAAAATTTCATATAAAAAACCCAGAACTTTCCCCTAACAAGCCGCCCCAAAAGACCCACCGCAGATGGAAATTTAAACACAGAACGTTACAAAGAGAGGTTGACATTGCCAACATTTGCCCCAGTTCGCCCGAAGTATTTATGAACTGCTATTTTATCGAATGATCCCCTTTTCTTTTCTCTCTTCTCTCTCTTTTCTCTTTTATCCTCTCTCTCTTCTCTCTCCTTTTCCTCCTTTTCCCCTCTCCTCTCTCTCTCTCCCCTCTACGATATTAGATATCGTTTTAGCAAAAAGCATTTGGGGGTAATTTTCTTATGCGGGTTTTATATTTGTTTCCCCTTTGGGGGCCAAACCCCGCTAGTTGTTCCCGAGTTTAAAAAGAAATATGATTTTCACACCGGCAGTTCGAATGGGATGCGACTCCTAAAAAAACAAAAAAAAAAACATAAAGCGAAAACGATTGAGATTTTTGCATTAGGGAAAAGAATTTTACTTTAAAGTTTTGATTGTCATTAACAAGGATTGATTTGTATTTCCGTTCACGCTACACGTACAAACACAAACACACCACAAAACAAAACACACACAAAAAACAAACCCCCACACACACAAACACACACACACACAAAACCCACACACAAAAACACACACCCACACACACACACACACACCACCACACCCCAACACCAAAAACACAACACCACTCTGATAAAAACATCGGTATTTATTTTAACCCCACTGCGGGCCCTTCGTCCCCTAGTAGATGGTGCAGCCAGCCCCCGGGAAAGCATTTACAAGGGGTTTTCGACGATTTGCTGAAATTTTTTTTTGATTTAGCGCCCTACATAGACGTTTTAAAAGGGAAAGGGAAACGTTTTTATGTTTTTAAAAAAAATGGGTATTTCAGGGGAACCCCAAAAATAAAATTTTGGCCCCCTTTTTACTCCGGCCCCCGAAAAAAAAAAAATCTGGTGGGTTTTAAAAGTTTTTTCCTCAGAGCCCTGAGGATCTGCAGCCTGAATTTTTTGAGGATGAGGTTTTCCTTTTTTTTTCCCTAAATTTAAATTTTTTTGAAACATAAATTCCCCGAGAAATTCCTGCTAAAAAATTTAGGAGAAAAGGGGGAGAAACATACTCGCAAGATTTAGGGCACCCCCCCCTTTAATAAAGGGGGTCATATTACTGCCATTTTAACATTCCCAGGCGATCAGCAGATACTTTTGGGAAACAGTGAGAAAGCAGCAGATTAGGGAAAAGTTTCATGGCATAAAACCCAGACAGGGGGGACAGCCGGAAAAAACCCTAAAAGGGGATTACCCAAGGGATTAATAAAAAGAAAAAAAAAAGAAAAAAAAACATCGCGACGGAGAAAATTCAAAAACAGCATCGGGGAGATTTTAAACTTTTCCAAGGTACGGCAGCAATTATACAAAAGAGTGGGGAAGGGGCAGTCGTCAGGGGGTTTCGTTAAAACAGGCTGATATATGATATACTCTGCAATTTCCTTTTGTATGTTTTCTGACGAAGATATAATCAAAACCGGGGGGAAAAAAATCTCTTGGGAATTCAGCTATTTTTTTCTAATTTTACCTTTTTTAAAATTAAAATGATGTTTACCCCCGCCCTTTTAAAAAAACCACTGGCATTATTAAAAATTTTCATATGCGCCAAACCCTGGGATAAGGGCACCCCTTTCCTAACCGGGGGCATTTATCATCCGCAGTGTAAGAAACCCCCTCTTAGGTATTTACCCGTGGTCTTTTTAAAAACCCCTGCAATGCCCTAAAAATTTGGCTAAGAGGTCTGGGATCTTTGGGATTTATGGTAAACCAGCCCTTTCGTTGGTCATCAGGCCCTTACTACTCAGTCGTCTCCCGGGGAGAATTATCAGAACTGAGGAATTTTAAAGGTTTTAAACTGTTATATTTAATGCAGGCATGAAAAGTTTATTTTAAAAAAACCGGGCAACATACACAATACAGGTGAACATGTGACAATGTGTTTGTGGGGGATGTTTTATTTTAAAATGAAAAGGATGACTGGGCAAACATGATGCAACTGGCTCCGAGCGGGGGAGCAGAGGAACAAGCCAAGAGAGACAGGGGTTGGGTGCTGCTCCTGTGAAGACCTCGTGTGTGCCCTTATGACCTGATAAACTTTGTGTTGCCCTGTTATAAGCTGTATCGTGCAGTGTGACATGCTGGTGTCCCCCCTGTATTGTGCCTATAGAAAAGTGTACACGTAAATAACTTGTGTAAATAAAGGAAAGACTGTCATTTTGTGTTTATTTCGGGCCCTGCCTCGCCACTTGGCGTTTCCCCTCCTGGTGTTCTGGGACGCTGTGGTGCTCGGTGCCTCTTGGAGCTGTTCAATGTTCACGACCATGTGGATAGCACGCCGTCTGCCTATCCTGCCTTGTGTTGGTGGCAGAGAGACGAGGCGGCTTGCATAACAATATCCATTTTTAGAAACTACGTAAACCAATTCATCTTTCGTTTTCTTCAAACAAGTGATAACAAAACATGTAGTATTAACTATCACCGACATGGTTTTGGGATATTTTTAAAATGCGATATCCTGGCATTATTTGTTTATTGAAATGACAATACCTATGGAGGTGAGGCGGCAATTCCCACTTCTTTTAACACAGCAAGTATCAATTATTGCTGCATATTTATTGAAACTTGAATATGCTACATGCTTTAAACTTTTATGTATTGCAGGTGTATCGAATAAAATTCTTTAAAGTCGCTGATACTTTCTAAATGTTTTTTCGTAGCTGCACCATCTAGCAACGGCTAATCGATCTAATGGAGGGACCGATTTTTGTCTAAACGAAGCATTAAAGCATTGATTAAATAAACAAAAACCATGCTACATTATATTTTTCAATATAGAACATTAGCTGAACGCTCAGCTGATCGAATGCGGCTCCTCAGAGAAACAACACGTTTCGACACGTTTCTCTGAGGAGTCACATTCGATCAGCTGAGCGAGAAAATACCGGTTTGTTTCAGCTTGAACAACTACTAGCTGGAAGGTTCCAAGAAGGGTGAAAAACAAGTCTAAAAACTTAGTCCCAATACATGTGCTGTAATATATCTGATATACTGAAAAAAAAATTCTTGTTCAGCTGATAAAACAGGTATTCAGTCTCGCTCTCCACTTTTATCTGACATGTATGCAATTTGTATTTCCCTTGTATTTGTCAGTGCATGTCAAAGCTTTGATACACAACCTTATTATGTTTACATAGAAATACTTATTTCCCAGTGTGTGAAGTCATTTTTATACACCCGTAACTTGAGTTGTAGAGGCTACCAAGCTAACACTTTTTTCAAGGTGGACGCAAGGCAACATGAAATTGCAAATAGAGGCCGCATCATTGCAATGAAGAAATGTAATTTCTCTTCCAGTGAAGCAACTAGTGAGCAGGGTGTCTCTCGCTCGATGGTGTGCAGGTAAATAAGATGGGAGAAGGAGGGCACAATGAACAACCGCCCTCGTTCCGGATGCCCCTTCACCAAGGCAGCTAAAATTCATATAAAGACCTAGAACTTCCGCTAACAAGCCGCAAAACGACTACGTGCAGATGGATTAATCACAGAACGTTATCAAAGAGAGGTTGCACATTGCCAACATCGCCTCCAGTTCGCCCAGAAGTATGATGAACTGCTAATTTCATCAGAATGATACTCTCTCTCTCTCTCTCTCTCTCTCTCTCTCTCTCTCTCTCTCTCTCTCTCTCTCTCTCTCTCTCTCTCTCTCTCTCTCTCTCTACGATATTAGATATCGTATAGCAAATGCATTGGTGGTAAGTTCTTATGCGTTTGATATTCGTCTTCTCTGGAGCCACCCAGCTAGTTATTCCTCGAGTTGAAACAAGCAAATATGTATTTTCACACTAGGCAGTTCGAATGTGGATGCGACTCCTCAAAAAAACAAAAAACAAACATAATAGCGAAAACGATTGAGATTTTAGCATTAGAAACGAATTATACTTAATGTTTCGATTGTCATTAACAAGGATTGACTTAGTATTTCCGTTCACGCTACACGCTACACACACAAACACACACACACACACACAAAACACACACACACTCACCCCCCCCCCCACACACACACACACTCTGATAAAACATCTGTGTATTCATTGTAACCCTACTGCGGCCTTGCGTCCGCTAGTAGATGGTGCAGCCACGGCCCACGTAAAGCATTTACAAGGGTATCGACGATTTTTGCTGATTTTTATTTGATTTAGCTGCCATACATAGACGTTTAAGGAATGAAGCGTTTTCATGTTTCAAGAAATGTGTATACAGGAAGCCTACAAATAAATATTATGCCCATTATTACTCCGCCCACAGCAACAAAACAAAATCTGGTGTTATAACTGTTTTTTCCTCAGAGCACTGAGGATCTGCAGCCCTGAATTTCTTGAGGATGAGGTTGCCTACATAATTAATTCTTTTATGAAACATAAATATCCCAGAGACTTACTGCTAAAACCTCAGAGAGAAGGTGGAGAACATACTCGCAAGATCAGACACCCTCTTCTAATAATGTTCTCATATTACTGCCATGTAACATTTCCCAGGCGATCAGCAGATACTTCGGCAATACAGTGAGAATCGCAGCAGATCTAGGGAAAAGATACATGGCATAATACGAGACAGGAGACAGCCGGAAAACAACCCTAACAGCTGGATATCTACCGAAGTGGATGAATAAAAAGAAAAGAAAAGAAAAAAAGACATCGCGACGGAGAATAATGTCAACACAGCATCGGGCAGATTTAAACTATCCAAGGTCACGGCAGCAATTATACAAATGAGTGGAAGGTTACAGTCGTCAGGAGTTTCGTCAGCTCATGTCTGATATATGTATATACTCTGCAATTTCCTTAATGTATGTATTTCTGACGAAGATAGAATCAAAACCGGGGAAATACATCTCTTGTATTGTTCAGCTATTTTATTCTCATTCATACCTTTTAAATTTAAAGTGATGTTTACCGTCCGCCTTTGAAACAACCACTGGCATTATTAAGCACTTTCATATGCGCCTAACCGTAGTGATAATGTCACACTTTCCTAACTATGCGGCACTTCATCATCCGCAGTGTAAGAACCACCTCTTAGGTATCACCGGTGGTCTTTTTCAAAACTACTGCAATGCATAAAAATATGGCTAAGAGGTCTGGTATCTTTGGATTGATGATGTCACCGAGCTTGCGTTGAGTCATCAGGCCCTCTACTTACTCAGTCGTCTCCTTGTGTAGAATAATCAGACTCTGAGGTCATATATGGTTTAATCTGTTATATTATTAATGCAGTCATTGACAAGTTCATTTTAAATAAAACCTGACATACATCACACAATACAGGTGAACATGTGACACATGTGTTTGTGTGTATATGTGTGTGTATATATATATATATATATATATATATATATATATATATATATATATATATATATAGTTTTCTGTGTGTGTGGTGTGTGTGTGTGTGTGTGTGTGTGTTTGTGTGTGTGTTTGTGTTGTGGTTTGTGTGTGTGTGTGTGTGTTTGTGTGTGTGTGTGTGTGTGTGTGTGTGTGTGTGTGTGTGTGTGTGTGTGTGTGTGTGTGTGTGTGTGCATATGTACGTACGCACGCATACTCTTCATGTTCTTTACTTTCTCTTTCCATTTAAAACTTCAATATCAATTTCTTGTGGGGTCAAAGATTATGAGACATAATAATGTTCCAGTTCTTCCTAAACTACGTTGAGCACGACCAAGATTCAAATACCCACTTGGAGTATTTTTATGATCTAATACAGCTAGATAATGCTCTTTACCACAAGCCGACGCTTTTCTGATCATTTTTTGTTGTTTTAACTGTTGATTCTGCCACACCTTTCGACTTTGGTTAATCTTGCCAACTGGTGATTAAATTTTAAATTCTACCGAAATCCTTAAATTTCTCACACTTCCTTTACAACAACGAGTTTTCAATTTCTTATGTATTGAAATAGCTGATAATCTAACAATCTCCCAGAAATTACCAAAATAACCTAATTACTCAAAAGTTATATTCCATGATCTCAAATAAATCAAGTCCAACCTTACTCCGTGGTCTATAACTTATCTCAAGATACTTCAGTTTTATGTATGGCTTCATTGATCTTAGGTCATAACTTTGAAAGTATAAAAAATAATAATAATCTCCTTTGAAAACTCATCTACTTTGTACAAAATACTAATCTCTATTATAGTTTGGTAATAATTGACAAGCAACATTGTCCTTACCTATCAGGCCATCCTTCTAAAGTTCTCTCTGTTAGTAAATTCAATACTTTATCTTCTAAATTTGCTCCTTGAATCTTCTGCAATCTAGTAAGCTGTTGGGCACTGGTGGTAACATGTTTTCAAATTCTCGTCCCTCTCCATTTTCGGGGAAATAATTCTTAGGTAAGTATTTGCAACATGCGTATTTTTTCCTGGTTTATATTAAAATTCAATATCATACCGAAATACACTCAACGACATTCCTCGCAATCATCATGGGGTTTCTTCATTATAATCTGTAAGGGTTTATGGTCACTAATGATTTTGGGAAAAACTTCTATGAGTGTACTTGTGACATGTAAAAATGAAAAAAAAACTATGGTTAATACTTATTTCTCTATTTGTGCATATCACATGTCATTCGAAGTCAGAGCTCGACTGGCACAGCATAATGGTTTGCCTTCTAATTAAACTGCACCAAGTCCTTTCTAGCTAATATTTCTTTCTTTATTTGTGCATATCTCGTCTCAGTCGAAGGCAGACCTCGGCTGGCACAACATAATGGTTTGCTTCCTTGTAATAAAACTGCACTAAGTCCTTTCTGACTTGCATCACGCTGAATCCTTCAGATTTGTTTGGTTCGTAATGTGCCAGTTTGGTGTATTTGTCAATAATTCTTTAATTTTTCATCTTTGTTTCATGGTATCTGACAGCCTTGGCAAGAATCTAGCGAAATAATTACTCATTCCTGATAACCTCTGAATTTCTGTAACACTGGTTGATGGTTTCATATTCGCAATGGACGTCACTTTATCAGGGTGTGCTTTGATACCATCCTTTGAAATAATGTGTCCGAAAAATGATATTTCTAAACTTTTCAAAACAATATTGATCATATTCAGAATAATACTCATTTCTCTACATTTTATCAGTATAAACATATTCTCATTGTGATAATTACTTGATTTCTTATCACCAATACCGTATGTCACCTGCACACATAGACTTACTAGATATCCTAACATGTTCAGATTTCTGGAAATCTCACTGCTTCCTGGCCAAGACAAAACTTTTATTTAAGC